>NC_026159.1:6336485-6375673 GCF_000512975.1 Sesamum indicum | reverse complement strand
TATAAGTTGGGGGGGAACTAAACTTTTAAATTGTCAATAAATTTTTAATTTGGATCATATTAATTAAAAAATTATTTCACCAACACAATTTTATTAAAAAAGAGAAAATTAATAATTCATTGTCAAAAGAACCAAAGTATGATGTGATATGTAGTTATCTCTCGATATTGATATTGTTGAGTAATACACTATTTGTTTGATTAGAACTTTATAATTTTATTTTACAAGACGATTCACTTGAAAAATTACAGCTATCTTTTCTGAAATTTGATATAATTATAAATATTTATTTATTATTTAAATGAGAAATACTCCCCCCCTCCCAATTTTTAGGTTTTGTTTATGCCGTATCATATAGAAAAATTGAAAATTGGATATATAATATTGTAAAAATATGTAATAATTAGATATTTCAAATATTCTCGGAGGACTTTAGAGATTATTTGGAAGAAGAAAATATTAAAGTTCTTTCTGCAAATAACTTCAAACGAGGGGAACTTTTGCAAATTCACCAAAATAAAGGGGAACTTTTGCTATAATGTGACACTTGTGCCAAACTCATTTCTCCTTCACGTGAACCAGAAAAAAATCCTGTTATATGACAGATTTAATTTTTTATTATAAATCTTACAATAAAATTTTAATATATATATACACTACATATATAAAATTATGAGTAAAATGCACATTGCCTCCCTGAATTATTCGTCATGTAATATTCATCCCATAAACTAATAAATATAACATTTATCCCGTTAGTTTAGTAGGTAATTATTACATAACGAATAGTTCAGGGGGCAAAGTGTATTTTTCTATAAAATTATTGTAATTTTATTTGAACAATATTTTATTCACATAATGTGTGTATATATTAAATACAATAAAATCACTGAACAGATAATTCAATTCTAAATAATAATCAACATTTTTAAAACAACAACAACAATAATAATAATAATAATAACACTCACCTAATTCTATTTTTATTGCTATTGGGATTTTTTTTTTAAATAATCTTTTTCTCTTTGGAAAGGAGACGTCCATTTCTAGAACCTAATAAGCGGTGTGGATCGCACGTTCCTCTGCCTATAGTTAATTTACTATCCTATTTTTTTTTTTATCTATACTATTGAAATAATTTTAATAAAATAAATTACAAAATTGAATATAGATTGGGGTCGTAGCTTTGAGTCGTGCCACCAAAATTTTGGGTACTTGTCTTCCCGTTACGTGAGGTATTGAGCGTTCTGTATTCATATAAGTCACACAATTTTATCCTAAAAAGGTGAGTAGATAGAGAGAAGAGTCATTAGGACTTAAAGTCGATGAAGCTTATAGTCTGCAGCTGACATATGACACTTGTCTACATCATCACCTCTCTAGAGTCTAGACGAGAGCATTGAAATAGGTTGTCTATAGTAATATAAAAAGAAAAGTCCATCCATACTCACAAATGGCGGTTAATGACACCACATCACCAATTTTTTGTGGAGTCAAAACGTCCTTCATGATAAAATAACTAACTTATTCAACTTTTCAAAATTTACATTAATTGATAAATTATTATTTTTCTTCTTTCTTTCTTTTTATTAATGTAATGTATTGATTTATATATTTTACTCTGATTTATAATATATATTAAAATTTAAAAAATTATTTACTGTATGCATGTAGAAACGACATGCTACAACAATTGGTGTTATAGTATGTCCACATATGACACCAAATTAATGCGACTAAAAAGTATTATCCGCTCTAACATTCGCTTCAAAAAAAAATAAAAGTGACATCCACTTTTTAACTAGGAAAATGAAAATAAAACACACACACAACATACACTAAGCTGCATGAAGTTGGCGAGGAAAGTGGGCGGCACGTTTGATGAGGACTACCACCAACACTAGTAACATGCTCAACGGAGCCGCGTAACGATATCGGCCCCGTCAATAACGGATCATGTGCACCTACTTTGACTTTGTGGACTTCATCTAAATTAATATATAAAAAAAAAAAAACTTCGATTTTTATTCACAATGAGCAATTATTTACACCGCAACATCAATTTTTCAACCCCATTTTCATTACTTTATCCCTTCTTATCTCTTTACCATCTCCTTGCAGGGAGAGAGTGAGAGAGAAAAATGAACAAATAAATTGTCATGCCGTAGAAGAGGTCCACACACACAGCATTTCAATTAAGGAAAAACGTAGACATTTGAAGAAAAAAAGACTTTTTTATCTAAAAGCTGAAAAAAAATTACCTTTATTTGCGTGGTTTTACAATTTTAGCCGTTTTCCCACATACTATCAAACAGAATTTTAGCATGGCGTGTCTTGCAGGTATATTGCTGGTTCAACAGACCATCCTATATAAGACAACCCACGATTTATGTTAGGAAACTTTCATTTATAAGTTTATTATGTTGCAACTCTACTTCCATTCATTTCATATAATTTTTTTTGTAAGAACGATTATTTTATAGAAATTATTTTGTTACCGATTGTTTATTTATATGTATTGAATTTTCTGATCAATGTAGAAAATACGAATACTTCTTGCATTACATCCAATAAAGTTATATGTGCGCAAATTGCGTGCCACCTTTGCTAGTAAATTAATAAATACTTCATTTATAATAAATACTTCACTGATACATGCATTAAATTATCAAATAATAGAGATAATTACATTAAGACCCCTAATTTATAATTTGTTTATATAAAGCATCCTCGTCTTCTATATAATTACAGAAACCACCCATAATAGTAAAAAAAATATAGATAATATATGTAATGATATTGATACCTCTGGGATAATTTTTCAAATAGTAGGGTGGTTTATATATAATTATCCAAAAGATATAGGTCGTTTTATAAATAGAGTAGGGGTATTCACAATTCGGTCGGACCGGCTAAACCGACCGAACCAAAAATTTAGTTTTTTGATCGATTTTTTTTCCACCGTTCAGTGACCGAACCAAAAACCAATTTATATATATATATATATATATATATTAATTTTATAATTATATAAAAATATATTATATATTTTACTTTTTGTCCACTCTCTCTTCTTCTAACTTGTTTCTTAATCTTCAATTCTTCATTATTCAAATATTTTAAATATGGTATTTTACTATTTTATTTTATATCAAATAACAAGCTTAATCAATAATTTAGTACATTCTGATAATTTTTTTATAAATAAATATTTAATATAATCATATGAATTTTATCATTACAAATTTACAATTTCAATCAATTACAACAAAATACATTTATTTATTCACTATATATTAGAGTTATTAATCAACATCTCATATTTTAGTTTTAGATGATATTAAAAATTAAAATATATTATTTTAGTTTATATTATCTAAAAATAAGCTTAATAATAATCACCAATTTAGTACAAATGGATTGTTATTGTGTTCTTTTGATTCAAAATTTTGAATTGTATTCGTAAATATTTTATTCATTATACATTTTATATTTTAAATTTTGATATTTTTGTACAAAATTTAAAAAATACTAAAATAATTTATATATATAGATATATTTCAAAAAATCAATTTTTTCAATTAAAAAATCGAACCGAATCGAACAATTGAGTTTGTAAAAATAACTGGATTTTCGATTAACCAAAAATTCAATTCGATTCGGTTAATCGAATTGAACACCCCTAAAATAAAGCATAGATCAGGAGTGTAAATGTAATTATGCTCGAATAATGTAATAACACGAGATTTTCATTTATTTTAAGGCATGTATTCACATTAGCTGTAGACGAAAAATTTGAGTATTCCATAAACCTCAATAACGAGTTGCCTCAAAATTTTAAAGTTCATATAAGGTCAAAACAGACAATACATTATGCAATAAAACACCGATAGGCGATAGCACCGCATTTAAAAAAAATCAAAGTATTAATGCAACTTTAATTATTTTGTAATTTTCTTTACTCTCAAGATATAACGACGCCCCAACTTCATAGAAATAATGATTTTTTCTTTTTAATGTAGTGGTAAAGATGGATTTTTCAGTGGTTTTATTTAGAAATTGAGGGTAAGTAGACTGAATAAATTCATCAAATTAGGTGCAATTTCTTATTCAAAAATTCAATTTTTTCCCACCAAACTCAAACTATCAAAATTCAATTATCCTACCAAACTTTTGTTGATTGATTTGATGTAAAATTAAAATTTGGGAAAAGTATTATTTTAGTCCGCTAAGTATGTCTAATTTTAATTTTAGTCTGGTAACTATGTCCATTTTTGTTTAGGTCCAGTAACTTACGAAATTGCTTACTTTTAGTTATCTGGTAGATTTTCGGACAATTTTACCCCTATGCAACTTTTGAAAGGCAGTTTTAGTCCATATACACTCATATGGGTAAAATTATTCGAAAATCTGTCAGAGGACTAAAAGTAAGCAATTTCATAAGTTATTAAACCTAAACGAAAATAGACATAGTTATCGGACTAAAATTAAAATTAGGCATACATAGCGGACTAAAATAATACTTTTCCCTTAAAATTTAAAAAAAATATCTTTCAAACTTATCATGAAAAAAGTAACACAAAATTTAATGGATAAGATCCAGATCAGACCCAATTATTTTATTTGTAACTTGACCCATTAAAAATACTATATGGATAGGGTTCGAGTAAAATACAAGATAACTATACTAGCTTCTTATAAGATTTAGTCTAATTATACGCAGATTCTTGATGATTTAGAATTATATTTAATATCCATAATATTTATTTTCGTCTAATAAATAGATTCTCAAATTAATTGAAATTCACCGAACTTACTCATATTACCACAAAAAAATTAAATAAAATTCTATATTTAACACCCACTCATTAAACTATCTAGTCACAATGATCTAATTAAAAATAAGGGCGAATTACCACGGGCTCCTCTAATATTGCTACAATTACAAAATACTCCCTAAAATTAATGACCGTCTAATAAATTTTTTTTATAATAATTTATTATAAGAGGTATTAATTAGATGTTCGTAAATTTTAAAATATATTTATAATTTTTAAAATAATAAGAAAGTATTTAATTAAAATAAACAATTACAAAATACTCTCTAAAATTAATAACCGCCTAATAATTTTTTTTATAATAATTTATTATAAGAGGTATTAATTAGACGTTCGTAAATTTTAAAATATATTTATAATTTTTAAAATAATAAGAAAGTATTTAATTACAATAAACTTTAAGAGTTTTCGTTACAATTTACCTTTAATTTACTAATCAAGAAAAGCTTTGTAATAGAACTCCTAGTCGGTGGTGGTTATTTTATTTGTATTTAGTAATTAAGGACAAAAAGGCGCGTCAATGGATCCCATCCTACGGTTGATATTTTTTTGGCTTCTCCTGCACCGACGCGCATGTCAGTCCACCTCCCAATTCACAAAATTACAGAAATGCCCCTCCCCCATTACCCCATTCCCCCATCATTTTCCTTCCTCAAGCTTTGGATGGACTTTTGTTGGGATAATTGCACTTAACCCTCGAAATTTGATGTTATTACATGTAAATTTTTTATTATTTGAAAAATTTTATTTAGCACCTCTAATATTTTTTTTGTCTAATAAATTAGTTTTCTTGTTAATCAAAATTCATCGAATTTATTAATATTAACAAAAAAATTAAAAAAATCTATATTTACCCCCAATTGACTTATTACTAACTTATGCTGGTCAAGTAATTTTTTTTTATGATCAAATTACCCCCATACGCCTTCAAGCATTAATGCATATGATGAGGTATATTTTCACCATTATAAAAATAGTTTTGTCCCAAAAAATTGTTTGGTCTACAACAAATCAGTACTAAGTTTATCGAGGGTATATATCAATTTTCATTCAGTTTTCTATTAATATCAGCAAATTAAGTGAATTTTGACTAACGAAATAACTAATTTGTTAGACGAAAATAAATTTCAGGGGTGCTAGATATAATCTCCCGAACTATAAAGAATCTATATGTAATTACATCAAACCTTAGAGAAAGAAAATATAATTATCATTTTTTGTTGCGGGTAGGTTTGGTAGTTGGTTGACCCTACTTTTGGACCCATTTTCGATTTATGGAAATATTCTAAAAAATGTGAAAATGGTATTTTTGGGAATATGTGAAAAAGAAATCCCATACAAACAAGATAAACTAATATCAGCATTTCTAAAGTAAGTGTAACTACAAAAATACTTTATAATTTTTTATGAAATTATAAGTAAATCTCCTAACGGGGTGTCAATAAAATTTAATCCAGAAAGTGTAATGGATGTTTGTGTATTTAGATCTAATCTCAGGGGTATCAATAAAATTGACCATTATACTTATGATTTATAAAATGTTTGAGATGTTATAAACTAATGATTTGTCCCCCTGTGTTAATGAAAAAATTAAAAAAAACCCCTGTGAAAGAACAAAATATAACTTACCCCCGTGATTTTAAAAATGATAATTTTTAGTATCACAGGGGGGTAAATTGCACTTTATTTTTTTTATAGGGTTTTTTTTATACTTTTTCATTAATACTGGGGGTAAATTGTATTGAATCCGATAATAAGATTATAAAATCAAAAAAATAAGATATTATAAGCGTATACAATGCTTTAATAAAAGAAACGAACTTTCAATTTACTATATAAAATTTTAACAAATTTGATCATGTTAGTTACAAAAATATCATATTAACCCCATACTTCTAACTTATTCAAAAACTTTAAGGGTGCATTTGGATTTAAAGAAAGAATTTGGAAAAATAATTTCAAATAACCCAATTTGAAATGAATTAGAAATTAATTAATATTCAATAAAACATAGTTCAAAATTAAAATGGAAGGATTTGAAATTATTTAAATTTTAAACTATGGAAACAAATTCAAGAAATTTATTATTAGAGATTTAAAATCCATAATTTGAAATCTTTCAATTCAAATGCAACAAAAAATTTATTTAAACAATGGGGTAAATTGCATTTACACCCCATGAGGTTACGTCTAAATAGACGAATACCTCCTGCCTTTTATAGAATTATAATTATACCCTTTTAAATTATAGTTATAATAACGAGTACACACCCTGCAGTATGATAAAAATTTACACAAATGCCCCCTAAGATACTTACACTAATACCCCTAAAGAAGTATCCTAAGCAATATTCATATGTTGGTTTCAACTACATCTTGTTTTCTCACAAGTCTGGTCTGCATTAAATACCACACAACATTACTAGAAATGTGTCACATTATCTCATTTCTCTCATTTTTCTTATTTGTCTAAGTGTCCTATCTTACTTTGTAATTCCTTAATCATATTATCCTTTAACATAATAATAGTAATAATAATTTACTTGCATTTTGTCATGAAAATTTATATAATTTTTTTTAATGATGAAGTCAGTAGTTTCATTCAAACTTTAATGAAATGAAATTAGTTATAGACGGAAAATTTATAAAAGGACGTACGTATAATTTGAAACTTTTTGAAAAAGAAAATGTAATTTGCAATTTAGAAGGGTGTAAGTGTAATTATCCTTTCTTCCTGTGATAAGTTGATAACTCACCGAGGGTTTTTTATTTAACTAATAATTTACTAATTACAATTAATTAATAATGCTAAAAAAAGTAGTCGGTGTCTGTTCTCTCCCTCACACACACACACACTAACTGGGGAGGCAGAATTTCACGGCATTCTTGTGGTATTCCTCTTGTTCCCCCTCCCATTTATTTTTTATTTATTTCTGATAAAAATCCAAAACTAAAATTCATCTGTTGTAACAGTACTGATCTACACACGCATAATTTTCGAAAAAAAGCAAAGGAAAACAGTACTCTGATCCCATCTCACCCTCTCCAATCATTAAATACACAACGCCAGTCATGAATCAAGAGAGCATGTATTAAAACCCACAAAAGTTGAAGCCTCTTTCGCTCTATCACGCCCCTATATATATATATATATATATACACACATAGTATCTGCTGCCCACTGCGAAGGCTTCAATATCGAGAGCAAGCCCATCAATCCTTGCACCGACACTGTAGTGTTTTGCTCTCAAAGATGAGCCCATGAGCGGAGCTGACGCACTCTGTGTCCCGGATCTGTATTGATTGAGAAAATAGACAGGTACGTGAAAAAACCAGCTGTCCAGCTGATGATTTTGTGTTTCGCCAATGCGGGTCGAGAAATGTCGGATGTTCCTGTTGTTTTGTTTTGGATCAGATCTTGTTCTTTGCTTTGTGTTTCTGTGCTTGGTTCTTGATTGATGATGATTTATTTGATCTGGGCTGCTGATGTTTGTTTCTGTTCTAGTAAGATTTGTGTGGTTGTTTATAAATTCAAGAATGGCATGAGTTTGCTCGTGGGATTCTTTTAGATAGGTGTAGATTACAAGCAAATGTAGTGTGATTACCAGCAGGTTAATTGATCTTTTGGGTATATTTTTTCGGTAAGGTATGCGTATCTTGGTCTGATCTAGTGATTTATCTGGGCTTCTTTGCTTTCCGAATCTTTCAATGTATCGACTTTGTTGCCATTAATGCTGCTGGTTATTACTCTTATATGTAATGTTTGGCTTTAAGGAATTAACTCATATGCTGCTGAGTCCTACTATTTGATTTCATATGCATGTTCTTTGTCTTTGCTCCTATCTTGTTCCATACCTCTAGCCTTGAAGTTTGTCTTTTATTCTGATTAAATGGATTTCTTGGTTTCAATCTTATTGTTTGCTTATGTTACAGGTGCAGTAAGAAAAAGTCTCAGCAGCTGATTGAAGTTTACAAGTCGAATCATGGCTTTAGGGAAGTACTCTAGAGTTGATGGTAGGAAATCATCGTCCAGCTATTGTTCGACGGTCACCGTAGTGGTTTTTGTGGCCCTTTGTCTAGTTGGGGTTTGGATGATGACATCGTCATCTGTAGTCCCTGTTCAGAATTCGGATGTTTCGCAGGAGAACAAAAATGAGGTGAAAACCCCTGTGACCGAGAGCAATGCTGAGAATAACAATGATGCTAGAAATGATGAGAATAGCAAACCTGTGGTCGAAGATAATGGTCCGCGTGATGAGGGACAACAGAAGCAGTTTGAGGACAGCCAGGGTGATTTGCCTGAAGATGCCACGAAGGTGGACAACAATGTGAGTACAAATCAGGTTGAGAAAAATGATAACCCTGAACGGACGGAAAACAACAATGCGGATAAGCTGGAGGAGAAGCCTGGGGATGAAAAGAAAGATGATGTATTGGAAAAGAAGGAAGATGGACCAAAAGATGAGTCCGAAAATGCAACGAAAAATAAAGTTGATGGGGAACCTCAGGTGGAAAATAAGGAATCTGAATCTGGGGAGACCAAAGCAAATAATCCTGATGACAACGAGAAAAAATCTGAAGAGAATTCAGTCAAAACTGATGGAGAGAAAGGAGAGGCTCAGGTAGTGGAGAAGGAGGAGAACAAGAAAGATGAAAAAACAGATCAAGGCCCCATTGAGAAAAAGGACAATCCCCCTGAAGTTTTTCCTTCTGGTGCTCAATCAGAGCTTTTGAATGAATCTACAACCCAAAATGGGTCATTTTCAACTCAGGCAACAGAGTCAAAAAATGCGAAAGAAGTCCAAGGCGCATCTCAACCACAGAATCAAAATACCTACAGTTGGAAGCTTTGCAACACCACTGCTGGGCCAGATTACATTCCTTGCCTTGATAACTTGGAAGCAATAATGAAACTTCGAACAACTAAGCACTATGAACACAGGGAGAGGCACTGTCCAGACAATCCACCTACCTGCCTTGTTCCCATGCCTGAAGGATATCGACGCACAATAGAGTGGCCTGCAAGCCGAGAAAAGGTATAATACTTTAAACAATAGTGTCCTTTTAACTTCACATTTTGATTTACTTCTTTCTTAATAGACTTCTGTTCTGTTGCACCAGATTTGGTATCGTAATGTTCCACACAGCAAGCTTGCAGAAGTTAAAGGACACCAAAATTGGGTTAAAGTTAGTGGTGACTACCTTACTTTCCCTGGTGGTGGCACCCAGTTTAAGCATGGTGCTCTTCACTACATTGATTTCATACAACAGGTAAGATATTGCTGTGCATCGTAATCCTTCCCTTACTTCACTTGATGTTTCTGTGTGATTTGATTTGATAAGTATTTTTAGTTTTTCATTTTCTTTATCCTGTTTGTGTCGCCAGTTTAATAAAATCACCTGGTTCTTTTTGTGAATGCTAGTGTGGTTCTTTGTTCATGAAGAGAATAGAATGGCACTGCATTCATGTCACTTTTTGTATTAATATAAACCTCATAAAAATGGTTAAAGTGTACCAAGAATACAATAGGTATAGTTGCCATTTCTTCTCTTTGCTTGAAGTTGTCCCCCAAATGTTTTAACTGCCATGACACATGAGTCTCTAACTTTTCAGAATTTAACTAGTGTTGAACCTTATTCCTATGTAGTCTGTGCCTGAAGTTGCCTGGGGGAAACGTTCCCGAGTTGTTTTGGATGTGGGCTGTGGGGTTGCTAGCTTTGGGGGCTTTCTCTTTGATAGGGATGTGCTCACCATGTCATTGGCCCCAAAAGATGAACATGAGGCTCAGGTTCAATTTGCACTTGAAAGAGGAATCCCGGCAATATCTGCTGTTATGGGTACAAAGAGACTTCCATATCCTGGCAGAGTTTTTGATGTTGTCCACTGTGCGCGTTGTAGGGTGCCCTGGCATATTGAAGGTACTTCAGTTCCACCTACGTCAGTCTAGTTACCTTTTGAGAAGCATTCCTTATCTCTAATGATAGAGTTCTGTTACTGAACTGTTCCTTTCGCTTTTTTTAATATAATATGGAACAATTTAACAACAATTTGACTAAATTGGTTTCGGTATCATAATTTTACAAATTTAGGTGGTAAACTTCTCTTGGAGCTGAACCGTTTACTACGACCTGGTGGTTTCTTTGTTTGGTCCGCAACTCCAATTTATCAAAAACTTCCGGAAGATGTTGAGATTTGGGAAGGTATATCTTACAATTAGCTTTCATGTGAAACTAATGTGTCTCTTTGACTCTTAACAAGTTATATGCTCTGCTTGTAACAGCCATGAAAAAGTTGACTCAAGCAATGTGCTGGGAAGTTATTTCAATAACCAAGGACAGAGTAAATGGAGTAGGAATTGCTGTGTATCGCAAAACTACTTCAAACGAATGCTATGAGCAAAGGCCAACGAACGATCCTCCACTATGCAAAGACTCTGATGATCCGAATGCTGCCTGGTATGTTTTCTTTACTATTTGACCAATTATTTAATTATGATCAGAATGTCTTAAGCTATGCTGCTGGAAGCAGAAATTAGCGGCATAAACTAGAATTTAATTTGTCGCCAGCCAATTTGACTTTAAGTTTATATTGATATCATCAGGAATGTGCCTTTACAATCATGCATGCACAAAGTGCCTGTTGCTCCATCAGAACGCGGGTCTCAATGGCCGGAACAATGGCCTGACAGGGTGGGGAAACCGCCTTACTGGTTGACTAGCTCTGAGGTCGGAGTTTACGGCAAACCGGCTCCAGAAGATTTTGTGGCAGACTATGAACACTGGAAACGTGTAGTAAGCAACTCTTATCTAAATGGACTCGGAATCAATTGGTCTACTGTGAGGAACGTCATGGACATGCGAGCTGTCTATGGAGGGTAAGCCACCAAAACAAAGTACTTGCATGCACTTGAGCAAAAAACCATCCTTCTTTCTAATGCATTTCTTCAAGTGAATACTTCCATCCACTGAGTTTGCAATTAACTTTACCTCGTGAAACAACTGCCATATATGGGAGAATTTTACTTTGCCGTTTTCTTTAGCTTTTCAAACATATTTTAATCATTAATTCTTCTGAATCTTTCTTGATGATCATTTTGTGTTTGTTTATGATTTATTATTGTTTTATTTACAATTCCGCTTGTGCTAATTGCCGACTCCACTTTGCAGATTGGCTGCTGCTCTGAGAGAATTGAATGTGTGGGTTATGAACATCGTTTCCATAGATGCTCCTGACACACTACCCATCATTTACGAGCGAGGTCTATTTGGAATTTATCACGACTGGTGTGAATCATTCAGCACCTACCCAAGATCTTATGATCTCCTCCATGCCGACCATCTTTTCTCCAAGATCAAGAAGAAGTGCGTATGAATACATACCTCTCAGTTGACATGTATTTCTAACATTTCCATGCTCCTATTCTGAGTCTTCTGGACATTGGGTTTTTGACAGGTGTAATTTCATGGCCTTGGTTGCGGAGGTTGATCGAATTTTGAGACCTGAAGGAAAGATCATTGTCCGCGACAAAGTTGAGATCATTAGTGAACTCGAGAACATATTCAAATCCATGCAATGGGAAGTCCGCATGACCTACTCTAAGGACAAGGAAGGATTGCTATATGTCCAGAAAACTATGTGGCGACCTACAGAGCAAGAGAAGATCACATATGCCATTGCTTAAAGACGCATTGCAGGACACAAAGGTTGAATGATTCTCGAGGCTTGCTTTCCTGCCACGGAGATTAGTAGGTATTTTTTGGTTATTAATGCTAATTTAGAAGTGCAGTAACCGTATTTTCTCTGCAGGCTATCATGTATCATCTCTTAGCCAAATTAGCGTTTTTAGTTATATTTTCTTGTCTAGAGGTTTTGCCGAAGTTCTTTCATTGTAATGATGTACTATTAGTGGCCGTGAAGAGCGACAATGACCGGTCCTCCCCCAACCTAATGTAGAGCCCATCGGTCTGTTTCACTGCAGAAATCGAAACTGCTGAATTCATTGCCTGATTCAAATGCTATTCTTGGAGATCTGATGTGTGAAGTGTTTCTTTATTCTGGGTGATTCTGTGGTGACTAAGTTTTGGAGTTTGTGGTGATTCAAGCAACCTTTGTTGGAATGTTTTTTTTATTCTTGGTTGAATTCGAATCGTCTCTCCCCAATGGAGAGTTGTCGAGTTCAAATCCAGGCTCCCCCACCCCTTATTTCCTTTGTAATAAAAAGAAAAAGTGTTGGTGTTTTAGCTATAAAGAATGACATTCCAAAAGCCACTTAATGCAGAACCTTGTACTTGTCAGACACGGACACAACTTTTTGTACATACGAATGTCATGTAAAGTGTAAAAAATAAAACTAAAAAAAAAGTTTCCGACATGGAGAGCACACGGGCACGGTCATGATTGATAGATTTTCCATCACGTTTTAGATGTGATAATTTCTTTCATAACATATTTTATAATTTAAAGATTATAAAATTTGTAAAACGTAGCACTTTTGGTCCTATTTACTTAATGACCATGTGGCCTTTTTCCTTAAATATACTAGTTGCCGCAGCACTCGGTTTCCTTGAGCATATAAAAAAACATTGGGGTGTGAGGTGAAGTGAAAACAAAATTGTAAAAAGAAAGAAACATGGTCTGAAGGGAGTAGAAAGAAAGAAGTCTGTGAGAAGAAAAAAACGTGGAGTGAGATTGTTTTGAAGGGAATGAATGAATTAAATGACAAATTTTGATATTCAAAAATTGATACGACAAAATATCATCTTTTATAATAGTACATATAACGAAAAGGTGTAATGAGACAAAAATTACTGTTTTTATAGGACCAAAGGTGGAAAGACCCTACGTAACAGAACGAAAATTTTACTTCCCCTTAATATCACTATTAAAATATTCATAAAAAAATAATTATTGCTATTAAAAGTAAAAAGTCGTGCTAAATAGTTATCAACCACAACATTACCATAACTATCCGCCATTGTTTTAATAAGTAAAGTCAAAATATTAATTATAGCTAAAAAAACGTTGCTCATAACTTAGAACCACAGTAAATATTTTCACCATTGTTAAAATAATGACAAATATCGATTAAACAGAGTTAAAACTCAAAATTTTTATTGATTTATTTAACGTAATTGATAGTATTACTTATTACAATTTTTAAATCACAACAATCTATAACGTTGGAATTAGCGTCCTGCGGATCATATAACTCTATCCGGCAACATTAACATGCAATTTCAAGAGTTTGTAAACCTTGCATTATGATCAATATCAAAACAAACTTGATAAAATTGAACTTTTAAACATAAATACTATGAACTAACTGAAAATTATGAAACCTGAAATACGTAAAAATAGTAAGAGATTAGAAATCCTTTCGGTTGTAGCAATTAATCCAACACATATATTAGTGTATCGACAACATACATATGTAATTTATGTTCTATCAGGAATAATTCAATTGTTTGAACTTAAAATTTTTTTATAAGAGGTCTTGTGTTTGAATTTAAGTGTGCTCGTAAAAAATATATATACACACACACACACACATAGGTTACGCATAACACACATATTTTACGGTTACTTAGACCCTCTTTTAAATGTAAAATTACACTTTTTTTCAGAAAAAGTTTCAAAATTAAAATATATAGGGTCACTTAGATTCTCTCTCGCTAAAAATGTAAAATTACACTTTTCCCTAAAAAAAATTTCAAAATTATATTTACACCTCCTTCGAAAAATTCTCTGTTTACAACTGATTTCATTTCGTTAGGATTTGGATGAAAAATACTTAAAAAAAATTACATAAAATTTTAATTTGCTTCCTCATTCAACATTCTCTAGTAATATTTTTATATTTTTAAGGGGCTAAATATAATATATATAAAGTTAAAAGGATGTAAGTGTAACAAAATATTGTTATCGAAATTAACCGTTGATGAATTAAAAAACTAGTCATCTTTAGGTATTTTCTTTACTTCTTACTGGATATGGGGTGAGGTCATGTACACCATTATTGTATCTAGTTCTTGAAAATGTCTTGTTCCAGTAATTCTTCTAATGCTTCAAATAGATGCAATAATGATGTACACCTCACTCCATATATAAAAAGTAAAAAAAGTAGAAAAAAGATGGCTAATTTTTTCATTCATCAACGGATATTTTTTTATCTAATGACTGTAATATAGAAATAATATTTTACTATAATTAGACCCTTTTGACTTTTATATATATTACATTTACCCCATAACAAGCATAAAAATATTACTAGGGAAATGCAGAATGAGGGATAAAATTGAAAGTTTATATAATTTTTTTCGGCTAATAACAACCTTTTTTGTCAAAATCATAACAAAAGAAGATCAGTGTAAACGAAAAATCCTCATAGGTGGGTAAATGTATTTTGAATTCTTAATGTAATTTATATTTTTAAAGGGAGTTTAAATATAATTAATCTCAATTTGCACGTGGATTACACACTCAAAACACACTAGATTTGATATAGTCAGCAGTCAAAGCCTCTAAGGTTTATGAAGCAGTAAATATAGAGCTAACTGTGAAGATATTTTAGTAGGTGAAATTACCAATTTCCAGGCTAAGGAACGAGTCCGGGGGACTAATTGTTAGAAGACATACAAGAGGCCTTCCTAGTTGCATGCCTACAACAACGTTTCTTTCGCCACTTAATATATCCCATGTAATAAAAACCAATTACTCAAAAAATACCTCATCGCCATCCTCTCAACGATGAAGAGAGAGAGGGATAACATTGACGACGATGATGATCAGAGGCCTCCAGTTGGGCCAAATAGAACAACTTTTAGGATCAGTCCAGAAAGCACGTGTTCCAACATCAACAACGATAGTAATCACAACCCCCCAATTCCTCCTACCACCACCATCAACATCAACAACAACAACAACAACGTTGTTAGTGCTAATGCCAATGCCAACAAGGGCACGAGCATCAGCAACAGTAGCAACAATAGCAACAACAATAATCATAATAATAAAGAACAGGACCGGTTCCTCCCGATAGCCAATGTGGGCCGGATCATGAAAAAGGTCATACCAGGAAACGGTAAGATCTCTAAGGACGCTAAAGAGACGGTTCAAGAATGCGTGTCGGAGTTCATCAGCTTTGTCACGGGGGAAGCATCGGACAAATGCCAACGAGAGAAGAGGAAGACCATCAATGGGGATGACATTCTTTGGGCCATTATGACTCTTGGCTTCGAGGATTACGTAAATCCACTCAAGCTATACCTAACCAAGTATAGGGAGATAGAAGGGGAGAAGCTTAATGTACCGAAACAACAACGTGTGGAACAACGTTTGCAACATGAACAAAGCTCGAGTGTTCCTTACAATAGTGTATATTCAACGACAAACATGATGTCTCAACCGTCTTTTGTTTCGAACGATCCACCATTTCCATTGCCCTTTTCTCAAAACTCGATTCAGACGACAACCACGTTGCCTCAACAAGACCATGTAGACGAACATTGGTGAAAGAAAAGGGAATCATTTTCTTTAACATGACTATGGTATGTAATATAGCGCAAAAAACCCTTTTTGATTCTATGTGACATATAGGAAGATATAGTTCAAGAATTTGATCAAGACCATGCTATTTTTGAGTCATGCACAGCCCTTTTTCTATTTCTTTTTTGGGGTAACTATAAGACCTTAGTTTTAAGTAATTTTGCTTTTCTTTTTCCAATCTTTTTGTTATTTTTGCATGAAAAAAAATTATAGTTGTTTTCAAACTTTCCTATACTCTTAAAGAGTTCTAGATTTTGGTTCCTAAATTTCCATTTTACATATATATTAGGGTTTGGTAAAATATATAGCGAAGTTGCTGCTCATTCTTAATTTAAGTCGTTTTATTTTGGATTTCTAGTTAATTATTTATATTCTCTCGATGTATGGAGAGGGTGTTCGATTGAGTTTATAAATTTTAAAAATATTTTATTATTATAAAAACTAGAAGAGGAATTTACGAGCTTCGTAATTCATAAAAATGTCAGAAGTTTTACAAAAAGAAAATAAAGGATGTTGAGTTCTTAATTTATATTTTATTTTACATATATATATATATATTATATGTATAAAATTTACATCATCTGTATATTTAAACAAATATTAGGTGTAGAGTGCAAGTAATACGATGAAGCAGCAGGTTGAAATAAATGATTCAAACAAACTTATAGATATACATGTTTTAAAATTATTGAACTTTTGTGACTAGTAAATTTGAAATTATTCTGTATATGGTACATATAGGTCATGATTTTGGTTATCATATTTGCATTTCTAAGGGTTCATACATTTGCTCGAGTAATATATAGTATCCTTTATGCTGATTCCATCTTATGTGTGCTTTCCTAAGTAAAATAAAAATATGTGAGTCGTTGTTGATTGGACTTTAAGTTGGTCTGCAAGAATTAAAATATAATTATTAGCCCTTTTCGAGGAAATTTTTTGAGATATTTTTGCCATTTGAAGGTAAAATTACACTTTTGGTTTCATAAAGTATGTGGTTCGATACTTTTAGTCCTCTACCTTATACGATTTTCAGAATGATTTTAAAAATTGAGAAAACTTGATACATTTAGTCCTAGGCTTTAATAAAATAGTCTCAAAATTGAGAAAACTTGATAAATTTAGCCATCTGGTTTACAAGATTTATAGAAACTATATGTGTCGATATTTTCCAACTTTAAACCCATTTGAAAAATCTCGTAAAGCTTGCCATAGGGTTACATTATAAATTTTAATAATAAACAATCAATATATGCTTACCAATATTACTATTAAAGTAAATATCAATATCTATATATTAGTGGGACTCGTATTTATAACTTTTTAATTATAAGATATTAAATTTTGACAATTAAACTAGATTTCAATGACTTATATATTTCCTCACCATTACTACATATATATCAATATGCCCCTAAATTAATATTCCTCAAAGTCATGCACTAATCTCTAGATTTAATGTTTCACCACAAAATATAATTATGCATATTCTTTCTTCCACTTGCCAAATCAAATTTGACGGACCGAGTCGATCACACAACAAGTTTAATACACTTAATTATTAAGTGAATGTTCATTCTTTATAAATTATGCATCTATCAGATAACAAATACATTAAATATATCATACACGTACTTTTAAATTTGATCAGATCTGATCTGAACCAAAATTTCCCTGGAGAAGAGATCCCAAAATGGCAAAAACTTTGGTTGAAAATTTGAAAAAAATACTAATGTACAAATATAATTTATGAAGGCATGTATCATAAAGATTATTGAAAAACATTGGGACCATGATTTTCAATGGTCACATTGACAATCAAATCAGGAAAAGTGGTTGAAAGAGAGACCACATAAATGAGATACACTTGGACCCAATCTTGTATGGTTTTTGGAAAATATTTGTGTATATGTTGAATCAAACACTGAGAAGACATTTCTGGCAGATCTTTGCACTTGAATAAAACTTATGGTTTCCATGTTTGCCTGCCTCGTTTGGACATCACTTGTAAACTTGTCCATAAATTATTGTTGTATTTTGTCTGCAAATCTCTGATAAAGTTTTGTAGTTCAAGATTTGTCTCCTGGTATTGGTATTGATAGGGGTATAATAATAAAAACTTTTAAAGGATTAAAGTACTGATTTGTAGAATCTCAAAGTGCCCAAATAAAATAGAGATTCACGTACTTTTTATTCGAGTCTGGTCGCACCCTAATTTGACCCGACCCAATAATCAAAATCATCATTGTCGATCACTTAACAATTGGAATTGGCTAAGATCATGGTACAATACTCTAGAAGCATTTTAAGACCAATGTGCGTCATTTATCTAGAGAAGATCCTCATCTTTACACTCGATCTCGCACCTAACTAACTTAGGTATCATAGTGTTTTGCTAAAGACCTCACAACAAGTTCAACGTTTGCCCATTTCATTGTGTTCCAAACACTTATCTAGATTGAACTACCCTTCAGAACCTAGAACAACCACCAAGGTCTCAACCACTCAAAATAGCCACCAAGACTAGTCACATATAGTCATTAATGCGATTTTGGTTCTCAAACAATTTAAGGTGACAATTTTGGTTTTCAACTTTAACTTTTTTGGCACTTATGATCCTTTTGTTAACTTTTCCGTTAAAATTAATGAAAATTTTATTTTAAAGTGAAAAAAATTGCTATTTTCCTCCTATTTTATGGTGCTTTTCAAGTTGTAATTCAATGCGTCCATTTTTCCTATTTTTCTTCAAACTTAAAAAGAGAATAGACAGAAAAAAATAAATAAAAATTTAAGCAACAATTTTTCTATTATTGACTATTTTTTGTTAAGACTTAAATTTATTTTTTTGGTTTATTCTCTTTTGAAATTTGAAGAAAAATAGGAAAAATGAGTGCATTGGATTACAACTTGAGAAACATCATAAAATGGGAGAAAAATAGCAATTTTTTTCACTTTAAATGAAATTTTCGTTAAGTTTAACATAAAAATTATTGGAATGACCAAAAGTATAAAAAAAGTTAAAGTTTGATGACCAAAATTGCAATCTTAAATTGTTTAAAAATCAAAATTATATTAATGACTACATTTGAGGACAAAAAATACATTTATCCCATCTTTAAAATATTTTAAAGATGTTTAAGATCTTATAAACTATTTTTTAAAAAGAATAAGCCAAACCCATAATTTTTTGCAAGATTTTTTAAGTTCTTTTTATCTTAGTGATAATTACACTCGCCTTCCCTCATGAGTTTATTATAGTTGTATATAGATTTTTTGTTGATTGGGAAATTACACTTGATGCTCGAATATTTGTTTTTATCTAAAAAATATATCTATCAATTAGTAAAATTTACAGAATTTGCTAATATTAATAAAAAAATTAAATAAAAATTTATATCTGTTCCTGATTAATTACTTACAGACTTTCTGTAGGCCAAATAAATTTTTTATGATCAAAATATCCTTTACAAAGGTGAAAATATACCTCGTCACATGTATTAATATGTGAAGATGCATAAGGGTATTTTGGTAAAAAAAAATTTATTTGACCTGCAATAAGTTCGTAATAAGTCAATTGTGGGTTAATATGAATTTCTTTTCATTTTCTTTTGTTATATATCAGTAAATTTCATGAATTTTGACTAGCAAATGAACTTATTTATTGGATGAAAACAAATGTCAAGATATATATATATATATATATATATATATATATATAAATAATTTTTCAAGTCATATAGGGTCAATACACGAAACTTGAAGGTATAGTGGTGCAATTATCCATTTATCTTACATTCAATTTGACATAAATGCTCTTATATTTTATTAATATTTTATTTTTACCCTTCATATTGAAAAAAAATCAATTTATATTATTTCCAACTCTAATAGTTTGATGATTTTTTCAACCATTATTATAATATTATGAAGAGCTTATTACGAACACTTAAACATTTATAAACTAACATCTTATGTCTTCGAATCTTTAAGAAATTATTTTTTAAAATAAAATTCAATATTTTTTTAATTTTTAAAATATCAAACAACATCTAGAAACTTATAGAATATTTCAGACAAGTTTGTTAAGACATCATCTAAATCAACACAAACGTAAAAAAACTTGTAATGATTCATTTCAACCATGCAAACCATCGAATACTACAATCAATCCATCCAAAAGAAAGACAAAAACGAAAATAAAACCAAACCAAACTCATCCTCGTCTCCTCCTACACACACACACATTAATTCTTTTCATTAATTAAACCAAACCAACCGGAACCCCCCAACCTCCACCCCCAAAATTAAAACATTTCAAGCACAAAAAAAAAGGTAACTTAAATCGAAATTAATCGAATTTGAACCAATTACATAACAAATATAATGTACTTACAATGTGATTGATATATAATTCATATAATGACCAATCACATAACAAGTATATCATACTTGCTTTATAATTAATTTAATTCGATCAAATTTAATTTAAGAAAGAACTTTTCACATAGCACATCAAACATCTAAGGTAGAAGCCCCGTTGTTTCCTCGGAGCGCGAGCCAGTCTGACAAATTTTTGGAGGGTATTGGCGTCAGCCCTGTAGTGGTTCTGCGTGAACTCTCTCAAATCCGACCACGTGAAATCCGGGTACTGTCTTGCCTCTTGTCTGCGTACGAGATTCGGAGGGGGCCGCACTGTCTTGTCGTCTCTCGGGTTCATGAAGAACGCGAATGACCTCCTCACTCTCTCCTTGTTCACCACTGCCCTGTGCAGACAACTCTTGTATTTCCCGTTGCTCAGTGCCTACATCATGTGTCCCAAACAAACAATTTTGGGCAGTAACCAAGAACCATACGTATGAGATGACTTATATGTATACGGTACAATTAGTACATGATACGTGTGTGTGTTGGGACTTATCCATCTCTCCCTGTCGATTGGAGTGATCAAGAATTCCCAAGTGTGTGATGTGCGCCTGATACCAACAATTACACGTATTGATCGAATTTGTCGTGTTATATCTGAATAATGTGCATGCATGTACAAGCTGACAAGATCGTGTCGGTATATGTATATAATAATTTAAATGTATTATACTTTTCATATAATTAATATAAATTTGTGCATAAACTCGATTTAAATTAGAATATCTTTATAGTCAATTTTAAGTATTTACAAAATATAGCAATGTTTTTTTTAATTTTGTTATAAAAATTGCAATTAATTAAATTGAAATGGGAATCAATATTCAAGGTGCCACGTGGACCGCAAATGTATTGTTTAGAACTCAAAGCTTTCAAAAAAAAAAAAAAAAATACTAGAGGGTAGGAATCGAATTTGATTGAATTATAACTAATATGATTGATTTGGTTCGATTATACCTAAATTGAGTATGAATTTTTACTTAAAGGTGGTGGATAAGAACATGATAATGCTAAGTTGCTACTATAAAAAAACCATTTTTTCCATCACATCTATCATATTAAATTAACGTGTAGCATAAACGCGACGGACTATTTGTCGCATCTTTGTTTTTCCTGCTGCACTTATTACAGCAAGCCACCAAATTTGGGCCATATTGGGCAATCAATCCATGCCCAAGAATCATTCCAAAATAAGCTACTAGTAGTGTACATAAATACCAATGATATCAGAGTTGAACCTTTCATATAATAAGGGTAATTAATATATAGTTCAACAAGAGTGAAACACACACACGTACACACGCACAAAACCCCATGAAAAATTAATACGAGAAACATACGTACCATGAATGTGTCGCCAATGTTAACAACGAAGGAGTCGGGAAAAGGGGGAATGGCTATCCATTTGTTGTCGAGAAAGATCTCGAGACCTCCGACGTTGTCTTGATGGAGTATTGTTAGGGAAGTTGGATCGCAATGAGGTCCGGTTCCAAGAGTGAGGCCAGCTTCTTTGTGAGGTGGATAGTTGTTTAACCTCAATATTGAGCACCCATCTTGGAAGAATTCTCTGAAGTGAAGTTGCTCCACTCCCAAGCTAATCGCCAAGAGCTCCATGATCACCAGTGACAACTTTTTCATTTCTTCACAGTACTTCTGATAAACACGACTGCAGTACGTAGACAAGCAAATCAATTATTAAGGTACGTACGTACACCTTTCTGAATTAATTTAATTACCATAAGTGGAATAAGTCTAATTAATGAAATATAGAAATAAATTTACTAGAAAACAATGTATATATTAATAAGTAAGTTTTCCACATTGTATGGATAGTAATTACTTTTGTACTTATAATTGCATTAATAATTTATAATCATATATTATAAGGAAATGTCGAAAATTAAAAATTTTGAATATATATATATATGTGTGTGTGTGTTCTCACCCCGCTTCTTCAAAATCTTGGCCTAGACCCGACGTGATGTAGTCGACCAAATCGTGCCCCGGGCCATCCGCATGCTCGTAGATAAAGGAGAAGGTCTCTTTCCATGGAAGATTGGATGAAAACCTATCGGCATGTGCCCCCGAGTATCCAAAAAGAGCCCCGGGCTTTCTCAATAGAGCCATCTTCTTGCTAACATGGAGATTAAAGAAGGTGTCCGTATGTCGATGCATCGCTTCAATGACACTTGCATCGACGCCATGATTGATGACTTGGAAGAAGCCATGGCTGAGACAGGCGTTCTTGATCTGCCGGGCAGCGAGGTCCGTTGCTTCTTGATCGCCATCGAGGAAGCCCTTTAGGTCTACCGGAGGATCATGGAGTTGTTCTTGAGCAAAGTAGGTGTCCTCGCGAGGCCAGAGGAATTGTGCGGGCAGGTTTGGCTGTTTCTGCAGGAGGGATATGTCGAAAACTGGCTCCTCTGTCGGAGTTTTGAGGACGGATGGGGGGGGAAGAACGAGGGTTGAGGCACTTGAGTCCATTTGGCTTGGCGGATGTGTTGAGTAGTTTGGAGAAAAGGGCGTAATTTATAGTGGAACTATTGGGTTGGTTGGTGGGGAGGGAGAAATTATATCATAATTACGAGCTCATCTGTATTATTATATTCAGTATGCAGATAAGTGTGGATAATATGGTATTTATTACCGGATTCATTTTTATGTTGTAAAGGTTGTTGCATCTTTCCTTTTATTTAGTACTGGCTATCGTCGCACACGATTTTGTCAGCATATAAAAAATAATTTGATGTAAGAATAAATTATAATTGTAATATTGTTATAAATGTGAAGAAGGTAAAATAGAAATGTGGAGTAGTGGGTAGTTAAAAAGGAAAACAAATATAATTGCGAGATTATTAAAAAATATTGCAATTACTGATCTGACCAAATTTTTATAAAGGGATTAAATGAATACAGATTAAATTTGGATATTCAAAAATTAGAATAACAATATTTTTTTTTATAATAGTATAGATATATATTATGTGTAAAAAGATTATATTACTTAAGAAGAAATTTTGTATGTTATAGATATGGTGTGTGTAACAGGACTGAATTGAATTTATTGCCCTATAAGTTATGAATTTAAAATTTTTAAAAACAAAATTTCTAAAATTTATTTGGATAAGCTTAAATTTAAAAAATTTCAAAATATTTTATTTTAATTTACGAACAATGTTTTGCTAAATATTTATGAATTTAAATTCTTTCCTTAAATTCATAATATAGCGTTAAATAAATATGGATGGTATAATATTTATGAGTTAGATAAGTGTGGATAATATGAATTTTATGAGTGAGATAAGAAGAATACTAATTACTCATTGGTGGAGAGATGAAATAAACTATTTCTTGACATTAAAACTTTTATGGAATAAACAACAGATTGGTTACTGGGATTCAAATTAAAGTTTATAACAAATATGGGTTTTACTTATATTCAAGATAATAAATTTATGCTAAATTTGGATCTTATGTATTTTTAATAGATTGATTCGAAAAAAGAACAAAAACTCTTTTAGATATATGGCTTTTTAGACAATTGATGCCTATTAAAAGAGCCTTCAAGACAATGATAAAGACTAAAATACTACAATAAAACTTTTATGCTGTATTTGGATCGAAAGATTTGGATTTTAGAATTTCAAATTCATAATAACAAATCTATCAGACTTGTTTGGACAAATTTATGCCACAAAAAATTTCAAATCCTTGGATTTTTACTTTGAACTATATTTTGTGACATTGTGATTAATTTCAAATCTGTTTATATAATATTGAGCCATTTGAAATCCTTATTTTGAATTTTCCCCTCAATCCAAATTCTTTCATCTGGATGCAACCTTATGTAAACGCGATATGATATAATATTTAGGGATAATTACACTCTCCTCCCTTGAGGTTTGGTGTAATTATATGTAAACTCATGTGGTTTGAGAAATTACATCTAGTATATATGATATTTGCTTTCGTCTAATAAACAAGTCCCTATTTTGGTCAAAATTAATTGAAATTGTTGATATTAACCAAAAAAATTGAATAAAAATTAATATTTACTCTCGATTGATTTATTACTGACTTATTGTAAGTCAACTAATTTTTTTAAACTAAATTATCCTTATAACAGTGAAAAATATATACCTTTTCATATGCATTAACTCGTGAAAATGTATGAGGGTAATTTGATCATAAAAAGATTTACTTGACCCTCAATAAGTCAGTAATAAATCAATAAATATTTTTCTTTATTCATTTTTGTTAATATTAGCAAATTCGAAAAATTTTAACAAAACAGAGGGACTTATTTGTTAGACGGAAGCAAATCTCAATGGTGCTAGATATAGTTTTTCAAACCACAAGAAATTTACGTATAATTACGGCAAACATCATGGGAGGGGAGTTAATCATCCCTAATATATGCTAGTGAGATAAGAAAAATACTAATTATATGTCTTGATCGAGAAAGAAAATACAGTACAATTAGGACTATCGACGTATTATTTTACTTAGTAAGTGTTAATAATATGAATTTTTATGAATGAAATATATTTATTATGTGATTAGTTTAAATTTTATAAGACCAAAATTTGAATTAAAGTTCTCTATTTTACTATCAAATACATCATATATGAAAAGATTCGAACAAATTTTAGAAACTATAGATCCAAGTCCCAGAAAATATATGGGTGTAGTCTTATGTCAATTAATTAATGAATTTTTATTATCTCATAGTTTTTAATTTTATTTATATATTGATCTGACCGATGAATACTCAATTTATTAAAATATTGATATAATTTGTATCATTATCAATTTGAGAATGATTGTATTCATTTTTAATACCGACAAGAATAGAGTTCAAAAGTGATGCGCACATTTTTGGGATGAGACTTGATCTCCAGCACGCAAGAATGTCAATTCAGGCCGTATGCTTACATGTTGAGACTTGAGCGTTCAGGAAGTATAAGCGATGCAATTTTTTTTTTATTTAATAGATAAATTCAACAAATATATTAATATGACGAAGAATAGTAATAAATTACATCGATTTAATTAATACATCAATATGATCATAATTTTTTTCACAAAACTCAACCTAACATTAACCGCTGGAATAAGACATCATTGATATAAGCAATGCTTTTAGTAGTTGTTTTTTTACATGGATGTAAAAATAGGTTGAGTTACCAAAATATTAGCATTCAAATCAGGAAATACCTATAAAAGATAGAGGAATTGTGTCTTCTCTATTCGGGACAATTGGATCAACCCGATCAGGTATTAATTATTCTGTGATTGATTTATTTCATGTTTATTAACAAGTCATTTATTTGGATAAAATTATAAAAATATCAAAATTACCCCATAATAAGACAAATTGATCATTAAAAAAATACAGTATTTTTTCTTTCTTTTATTTGAAATTTTCATAAATTTCAAGTCGCGGGCCGGTGAATTGAAAGTCGAATATCCAGCTCAATCCGTCCAAATAAATAAGACGTACAAGAACAAAGTATTACTTAACTTGAAGATAAAATTAATATTTTAGCCAAGTTCATATAAACTGAAACTTTCTATTTATCTCAATTCTCGTTGTAACTAATTTCTTTCTTTTGTTAATGGGAATTAAAACCCTTTTGTAGACAAAAAAAAAAAATAGGATCATTATGTATAATAATTATAAATAAATAGAATGGAGCTGGATTTTGGAGGGATGAAATTTTAAGGTTGGAAGGTCCAAGAAATAAGACAAGGACAGTATCTAAGGTTGGCTTGGAATGAATTTCCAAATTCCAATAATAATTTGTCTTGTATGTATTGCAATTGCACACACAAAATCAGAAGATTTTATTCTTTGATTTTCCCAAAAATTTTGTCATTTTCCCACAAAAATGGAAACACGTGCACTCTGTCCTCATATCAGATTTTACCAATCCAAGAAAACAAAGAATAAGACATCACAATTTCGATTCTACTGCACTCTTCTTTGAATCAGATACGTGTTAATTCTTCTTGTGAAAAGAGTAGTATTCTTTATTTCATTTTGTTTGCTTTGAGTCCAATTTTTTACTAAAATTTTATTTTTTTTAAATTTTAATAAACAGATAAAAGTCCGTCAAATTCCTCGTTTTGACGTAAACGACTTTTATCCAAAAAAAAAAAAAAAAGTAAAATACATGCTAATTTAGCTAATCTTAGACCGATAAATGCAATCATGCGGCTGCTGGGGTTGACGATAAGTGTTTGATAGCAGCATTCCTGATGCCAATCATATCTGTGCATTTGCTGCTACCGTAATTGCCAAGTTTTGGTTGGAACAACGAGTGAATTAAGTTCTCCAAGCTCTCAGCATTGTGATATACCTGGTCTGTCGCGTGCTCTAATCCAGACGTAAATCGTTGCAAATAGCTCTTATAAGGTGGGACAATAAGCTCAACTATTAACCGGCATGTCTTCTGTCTCAAGTCTTTATCAGACAGTATCCATGCCGATTGCTTCTTATACATGTCATCAAACGTCTCGCAGAATACACTAATCCTCGTCCTGACCAGATTACGGTCAATGGCTCTACCCCCAGGGAACAAGATTAGGTCCTCTTCACATAAAAACACCAAAAGTTTTTCCCAACTCTCTCTCATGTACAATGCTGCATAGTACTCGGTGGATTCCTCGTATTTGCTCAACCAAGAAGTCCCCATTAAGTCTCCAAGCTTGGTTCCTCTTATGTTATTGCATAAGTACCAATAATTATTCATCATAAAAAGGTAGGAGAGAGCTTTGTCATTGTATCCTTTGGCCCAAGTCTCCAAGTTGATCTCGAGTGCTGTCATTATGTTGTGAATTTCGTTAGAGTAAAGCCCGTCTTGGAATTTCACCTGATTCCAGGCTTGATAGATCTCCAGAACTCGGACAAGAATCGAGCTGTTCTCATCCTCAAGAAGTTGGTTGCAGTATTCCATCACAAAACAAACTAGCCTTGGAACACCTCCATCCGGTGGTGGACTAGATGCCCTTTGCAACTCCACTTGCACCAGAAGTTGCCCGAATATTTCACAAGCCCCGTCAACAACTTTCTTGACAAGATCCCTTGTCTGGTTCCGTATCTCAACGCAGAATTTCCCACCAAACAGCTCGTTGAAGTCTAATCTTAGTTTGTCTAGCGTGGAAAATATTTTGAGCAACTTCAAGAGCTTGATCGCTTCGTTCTTGCATTTACAAATCCTGCTGCCAAAATTGAGAATATTGTTGAATCCACAATGGGTTGCAATCTTTGAGAAGCAATTCATCCATGCATCTGATCCAACTTTCTGGAAGACCTCGCTGCAAAGCCTGTACTCGTTCTTTAGCAAATGCCTGACCAAAAACTCCATGTGCTCATCCCACTCATCAATATAGGCTTCTACAGATTGAACACTAACAATTTCAGACAACTGGATGTCCAGGTAATCCACATTGAGGACTTGTAAAGTGGCTCGGGCATTGGCTATCCGGACTTGTGCATAGATAGATATGCATTTGTCCAGGCGATTGTTAGCAGCCAAAACCTGAGTAATGGCTTGCAATTCTTGAACTACAGGTGCCGGAAAAGATGAGTTATCAATGCCTGCGTGATAAGCCGTTGTCAAGAGACTCCTGTATTCGTTCTCCAGATTGTCAAATGCAGAAGCTAAAACTCCTCCATCTTGACGAAAAGATTCCCCTTTTCCCTGCAGTTCCACCAATACTTTCAGAAGTTTCGACACTCGCAGAAAATACCAATCATCAGCAACAACTCCATTGTCTTTTATAAATTGCATCACATCTTCAAGCCACAGGATCACCAATCTGCAATTGTCAGCAAGAAGCTTTAGCGCGTCTTGGAGGCGTTTGATATTGGTGAGATAAAGGAATAAACCAGCAGCACGAGGGCCAATGTTGAGTGAATCCTTCAGCTCGTAAACCAGGTCCAGGACCTTCACAACAGCAGCTGCAGGCCCAATGGCTCGATGAACGTCACCTCTAATCTCATAAACTGCACATTCACAAGCCATATCTTTTATAGCAGCTTGCAGATATGCCAAACTATGACTTGTTTCCTTCAATCTGGTTCCAATTTCATCAACTGCAATGGCTATGTTTCTTGATTTCTCTATGCTGCTCTTGAGAATTTTTGTAGCAGCAACAAGATTATCAAGACCATTAGATTCTCCCATCCTAGAAGTTACCAACCAACCGTTTTTTGGTGGAAAGGGTATTGGGTGATTCATACAACATGAGGAGGGATAAGGAACTTAAATGAGTGAGATCTGGTTGTTTGTTTTCTAAATTACACAACGATGTTGCGTTACCAAACATCACCAAGTCAAGTGAAAATAAGCCTACCAGATTCCAACCAAACTTTACTGCCAATGTAAGAATGGAAGCATAATATCCACAACTGCCCAACAATTCAAGAATCTGCTTACACATGTCAAGGACAATTTCTAACCTGCCTTTCACTCAACTCACACTTGCTCCTCACCCGTGCTTCCATATTTCTTTCCCGGGATAATTTCTTAAAATCCCTCGGTATTATGTAAATTTAGTTGAAAATAACTTTGTACTAATAAAATAGGCAAAACAAATTTCTATCTACTCTAAAATAATAGACACTCTGCCCTGCAGTGTTGTTTAAGGGTGTCAAATTGTTTTATCTTTTACCCATTATACTTATATTTTAATAGTCGTTTGATCTTCAATAGTGAAATATAAAGGCTCTAAATTATACCAATATATAAACATATTTTTCATTTAATATACATAATCATATATATATAATGATATATACTATATATATACACTTATGAAGCGACGACAGATGACTGCCGACAATCGTCGCCGTCGCCCAACCTGGGCAACGGCTAATCATCATCAATCTAGGGCGATTGTCGCCCAGAAAGGGGCGTCTCCGTCGCCTGGATCTGGGCATCGCGACGCCCCTTTTCTTATCGCCCAGTCCAGGTGACGACGAACCAAGCGTCGCAACACCCCTTTTCTTATTGCCCAGATGCAGGTAAGGTAATAATCCCTTTTTTGGGTGACAGTCAACAAGATCGAGAGCGAGTCGCCGTCGCCCAACTGGTGGAGGGGGGAAAATATAATTTTTATTTTTTAAAAAGTTTTCTGAAATTTAAAAATGAATAAAAATTAATCTTTATATTTTAAATATATATTTAAATATTTAAGTTAAATATAATTTTAATTTAAATGTATTATTTAAGTAAATAATAATATAACTTAAAAAATTGAGATAATTTTTTAGTATTTTGATATATTTAAATTTAATAATAATTTTAGTTTAGCTAATAATATATAATTATCACCTAACGTCAACATACAAGCTTCTACTTTTATATTTTATGATAAAGTGTGATATATACCTTATTTTTGTGTAGTGTGGCAACAGTAATAGAGTATATATAGAAGATAAAAATGCCTCTTACGAGCAAAGTCATGCAGCAGGAAGAAGAGTTGGTGTAACATTTACTTTCTGTTTTTGCTCATTTACATCACTATTAGTGATACACTATTTGATATTTTCTCACCCCCTACATACAAGAATGAATTCTCCGGAATCGCAGAGAACGCCCATAATCAGATGATCATCAAATGCATGTTGTTCTTGATTTTGGAGGTTCAAGTGAACATCACTGCTGATCCATCCCACTGGGACCGGCCTCAACGTCTACGTTTTCAGGGCTCTCTTCTGCCTTAACATATGGCAAACCAGCTGCTTCTGCAGCTGCAATCGAATCCTGATAGAGAATAAGAAGTTCAAAATCTTCGACCATGAAGCACCAACAGAATTAGGCATGTTTTGGAGTTGGACCTGCTGTTTACCTTTGAACATGTCGAATCAATTAGTGTTGACTCCACCTCCCTGGCAACCTGATCTACAGCCTCGTGATTCTGATGAAGAAACGAAAAAAAATGTTAGCTAGAATGAAATATTGCTCTTCATGACAGGCATGATTCTCATTCTCCACCAAAGCAAGGTGGTTGTGGAGCAAATCACTGAAAATCTCAAATACATCAACTAAGTATTATTCGAAAACTAAAACAGAAGTTTGATTCTGCTGGATAAGTTGCTGCTTCCAATGCTCACGTGCTACCTCTTCAGGATTTTGAGTGAAAAGTTGAATTATAATGTTTGTTGTAGGCTATCAAATGTTTTACCAACTTAAGAAGATTACAAAGGTATGGTGATCTTAGGAGTTGCTTCATTACGCTCCTATTTCATTCTTGGGCTAAGATGAAAAATCAAAGGTGAAATACAAGCCTAAGAACTGTTCTCCCAATACCAAAACGTGCATATTGTTGCAGGAGATTAATGTTTTCATGCAAAATGCATAATGACTGTTACAGCAGAAACTGGATCATCCATGATCAGTAATTTTGATAAGTTCACTAACATCAAAAAACAACCACGAAAGGCCTATAAAATATAGGATATATTGGTGCATGACATCAAAAAAGAAACTGATGATCGTTACACTTTTAACCATAGTGTAACCTGATCTATCTGACTATTAGACAAGTAGAGGTAATTCTTTCTTTAGAAAAATAACTAAAATAGGACCACCAACCAAATGTTGTGGTGGTGGTGGCATTCGGAAGAGACGGTTACTGAAATAAGCAATTCTCTTGAAATTAAACTCAAAGTACCTTATTACACTGATAACAATATTTCTTTACTTATTAAAGAGTTTAGGGTGAGAGAAACCTTATGGTTTGGCTCGGATTCAACAAATTCCATCTTCACCCTTCTAGGCGTAGACTTGCTGTATGGATATAACCCAGAGTGATGTATGCTAACTGATAACAAAGAAAGTTTGAGAAGAATTGAGTAGGAAGTGTACCGTTCACAATCAACATTAACATCAGAATCAGGATGATTTCGTTCGTCTTTATTATCTTCATCTTCATCTGCCTGCATGTAAGGTATTCATGAGAATTCACTTCATCCCACATCCCGCATGTGCATTTAGATATACAAGTCATATGTTCAAGTATTCTAATGAACATAGTCATGAGAGTAGGGAGATTGCATGGAAGGGAAAAATAAAGGAATATACAGCTATTTTTCACCTTCCCCGTCCTCTAGTAGGAATCGTGAGGTCTATATCATATTGCCAGTTCACTGGCACTGAAGTGGTAAATCTTACTTAGAGAACAAATCCATGGGAGTGACTAGATGACTCAGACCATTATACAACACATACACTATGGGACCTCCTCAAAGCACCGAGTACAATTTTGGATCTATCTGTTTCCTATTGAAAAAAAAAATGTCTTCTAAAATTTCTCAAATCTATTGGATATTTCAGTTAACTTGAACCAATGTGGAGGTACACTTGAATGGGTGTAGAAGTATTACTGCACTAATGGCTCAAAAGCTATGGCACTAAGATATACTGCTATAAAAATGTAAACATGGTTATAACAGATAATCTTCAGTGACAGTCGACGCTGAAAAGAAAATCTGAAAACAATTATGATAGAACAATGACAAAAAACACTAGCATTATATACTTTACCGTAACCATCATCATTATCATTCCAGTCATCAGGATTTCAGTAAACTAATTTTATTCTTACACTCCCAATCAACACTTTCTTTTTTCTTTTTACTGAATTACAACTTATATTTATTTCCTTTCTGTTAATTTTCAGGAGACTTTTATGTTTGAGTTGCCTCAAGCGTAAATTGTACTTAAAGTTGGGTAAATCTTCATACTAGGAGAAGAAACTTTGCATGTTTTTCCTAACCCCATTTTCATGTTTCACAGTAAGTTTTTCATTCTTGTTTATTTTCTTGTTTCTTAGTATTTCTAAAAGTCCTACTTTCCTAACCCATCTACTCATTCCATTTTCTTGGCTCCAACTTCTTCTTTATTCTTTCTTAGTAGTCCATATCTGCTTTTCCATTCTCTCTTCCACCCCTCACATCTGTTTTTTGTACCTTCTGTAACTTACCGAGCCATATGAATGTATACTTGTATTTTCAGGTCAATCGAGATGCAACCTTCTTAGTGCAAAACAGTATGAAGCAAGCAAACATAATTTACAAAACTTAAGACATCATGAGGCTGTGGACTGTAACCGTATGAGTCATGCAACAAAAACAAATAAACAAATAAGACAGGCGTGTTGAAGGAAGAAAAGAAACGTGCAACACAACCTAGTTCGTAGCCATTGAGATTGATTGACAATGAAATTGAATATTAACTCAAGATTTTACAGAGACTGGTTGAAGAGACTAACATGGTTAGGTTAAGAAATAACCGGGCATTTCCAAACATTGTTAGGACCTCTTATATATGGCCCTGACGAGAATTCAGAAAATGTCCTTGATGAGAGTTGATGTACCAAATTAAGGTAACAGCTGATGACTTTCATGATAGAGCATTTTAAAACATATAAATAGAAAAATCCAATTTGGAGTTGAAAACTCAATATTCCAATAACTGAATAAGCTGACAGTCGCAAGAAAAAACCTCCAGAAATTGAGTATCTGGTGGTCGCTCCTGGAACTGTACACTTGGAGCATGCTGTAGTTTTGAGAGATTGTCAAGAAGCTTCACTCTTATGTGTTCCAGCAACTCCCTAGAATTTTTGTTTTCCATGTTACTTGGAGCAACATGAAGAGTATACTCTGGGCCAAAGTACTCAATGTATTCATGCTGTGGCATCTTATCATCAACTTCAATTCCAAGTGCCACTCCTGTCTGCCCAAGGAACAAAATCATTTCATCAGTAATGACAACTGACGAAGAAATGGAGAAGAGGTTGTCAATCTCTTTGCGTGATTCAAGAATTATTAATGTGGAGCCAACTCAAGGTCTCGTGTGAATTTTTTCCCTTTTTATGGTGTGGGAGAAGAGGGAAGGATTCATACATCCCAAAATGAACAGACTTAAACAGCTCTATTGTTCCTACATGTATTACCCTAGAGAACCAGATTGCAAATCATTTTGTCAATAAATTCATAGCATTAAACAAGCAGTCCTAGTTAAAAACGCAGCCAAATTTCAGTAGTCTGGGAAATTTCCTCAAAAGAAGTTTTGAAATTACACTTACACCCCCTCCGAAAATTCTCAGTTTTACACTAACCCCCTTCCATTAGGGTTTGGATGAAAAATACTATCATTAGCAAGAAAAATTACATAATTTTTCAATTTTATCCCTCATTTAACATTCTCAAGTATATTTTTTGTACTTATAAAGAATAAATGTAATATATATATATATGAAGGGAGGTTAACATCATATTACATTTTTCAACTAATATACAAAATTATTACATGAAAATGTTAAAATGAGGGATAAAATTGAAAATTTATGTAGTTTCTTGACTAAGCTCAGCATTTTTCGTCCAAACCATAACAAAAGGGGATTAAGTGTAAACACTAAATTTTCGAAGGGGGTCTTAAGTGTAATTTTGGAACTTTTTGAGGAAAAGTGTAATTTTGAATTTTTATAAGGGGGTGTAACTGTAATTAACCCTAAAATATTTGGCTCCTTTATGTGTTGGATTTCGTGTAACATTTTCTCTTTAGGGTATAACAATCTTTCTCCTACTAATAATTAGTAGGTTTCACATACACACAAATAATCTTATTAAAACTCTTTGTCATAACAATAAATCTAGAGAGTGAATTTCCTTGGTGATAATATTGAGCATCAGGGATGAGGACAACTTGCTCTGATGTCTATCAATTATCACGAATTATTATCCATAACTAAAATACTAATTGCAACCAGCCAATTTTAACCTCTCGTTCAGACATCTCTCAGAGTTTTCAATGGAGGCAGGCAATTCTGATAAGAAAACATCGCATTTCAATGTTGGCAAACAACTTTCATAAGAAAACATTGCAGTTTTCAAGCACACAAGCCATACCTCATAGCACCAGCAACGAGCAACATTGCGTATTGTGTAGCCACCTCCACCTACTAAAAGGAGTGGAACATTGAAAGATCTCATAAATCTGACACACTCTGCATGACCTTTAACTGAGAGATTGAAGCAGCCCAACCTATCCCCAGAGAGGGAGTCAGCTCCACATTGTAAGACCACTGCTCCAGGCCTGAAAACTTCCATCACCTTACTAATTATTGGCTTAAATAAGGATTGATAACTTTCATCATCAATTCCATCATCTAATGGAACATTAAGTGCATAATATTTCCCCTTTCCAAATCCAATATCTCGTATGTCACCAGTACCAGGAAAATAATCTCCAAATTTATGAAAGGAAACAGTCATGACACGATCAGTGATGTAAAAGGCCTCCTCAACTCCATCACCATGATGAATGTCAATGTCCACATATAAAACACGCTGCAGATTGGAACGTAAAACAAATCAAACCAAAGTATTTATGTTATTACGGACAAATATATATATATATATATATATATATTATCAAATTGTTACTTAAGAAAGTGACTTGAAAATGAGATAACTGTCTAAGAAGTTTGCTACCACTATTTTAATGATACTACTTGATTTTAGTGGTAGTGAAGCCCTAAACTGATGCATGTCTAGTTGATGACAGTGGAATTACCATCTGTTGGATTTGTTTCCTTGGACAAGAAAGCTGCAATAGACTACTAAATCAAGGCTTTATCTGGAGACATTTTACTTTTTGGTCGAGTAGTAACTCTTTGAATAACAAACAAATTATTTTTCTGTTTCCTTTTCAGACTACCAGCCACATATCATTGCCCCTGTTCTTACTAAAATCGACTGACTTTGCTCCTGTGACATAATTCTGGGACAAGTTAGACAGATTTAGCATGAGGTCAGCATCATATTGAGTCCATGTCTCCAACTTGTACCTAGTATAACATGGAACAAGGAAATGCAACAAAGGAAACTTTTATTGCCAGGATATGTTTTCGGATATCAATCACAGGTTCAACTGTGTATCACATTGGCATGATATATGTATGCAGAAAACAATAACATCCTGATCCTAGGATTATTAACTCCCTTACATTTCTGACTTATGTCATCAATTTCACTTTGCAAAAAATTTGGTATTTTATAAATTTTAAGCTAGCCTTTACATATGTTATTATACAGCATATAATTGTTTAATTATTTTATATATAGAACATGAACAGTATAATGATTTTTATTTTAGTATGAACTATCTCCTGAGTAATGTATGATAGTAAAGTCTACCTCATGAGTTTTGAGGAGTTCTAAAATAGCCAGCACTATATCATTGACGTAGCAGAAACCAGATGCCTCACATTTCTTTGCATGATGCAGGCCACCTGCCCAATTTACAGCAATGTCACAATGTCCATGATTCAACTTGACCGCCCCACCAATGGACCCTCCAGCATAAGTTTGGCAGAAGGAATAAAGACCATCAAAAACAGGGCAATCTTCCCCAACATTAAATCTCTTCAGCTGCCTTAACTGATCTTGCTGTGTCTCTGGGGTGACTCTTCTCAAGAAAGAGACATAATCATCAGCATGAAACCTGCAAAGATCCTTATCCCGGGCAGGATTGGGCTTCAAAACATGCATGTGTTGCAGTAATCCATAATGAGCAAGGAGTGCGTGGGTCATCCGCATTCTATGTGGCTTCATAGGGTGACCTTGCCCATAATAGTAATTTCCAACCTCCGGATCATAGAAGTAGCAAACTTTTCTTTTCAATCCATCTGCTCCAGATGGTAAAGAATTACCACCAGTATCCATTGCCTTGCATATCAAAAGTACAAGCTAAGACAACTCAAACTCAAGTACTCAGACGCAAAGAAAGCTCAAATCAAATAAGCGAGTGAGAAGTCAAGTTTGCAACTCATTATCAGTATAAGAGTCTTTACAAATTACATTGCAACCTGTTCTTTCTTAGGTGTTTTCCCCCCAAAAGATTGAGCATTCTTTTGATTAAGTTATGTTGAGCTTTTGGCAGTTCTGGCTAGCTTGGAGTTGGTTCAACTGTCTGTTAAACTCAGCTGTTAACGGAATATATAAAATAGTTTGGAAGGTCAACTAATTATGCACTCTTCTCAAATAAATAACTGATAATTTAGTTCTTCACAACTCTTCTTTTACTTGTTTCTTAAGATTGTTGGACACAAGTAAATCCTTAGTACATTAATACCCTTTAGTTTTCTTTTTCTTCAACTCTGTTTATGGAACTCCACAGCGATGATCTCTGAGAATTGAAGACCCGTAGAATGTCCTATATTGGTTATATTATGTTTTTAAGATGGTGTCATCGACATTTCACTAAAAACATAGTTTAAGCAAGCAAACAATTTAGGCCATAGCCACATTAATTCCTAATCAAAATACTCACTTGAAAATAAAAAGTATATCTGCAATGTTCATACTATTTTATAACTGATAAGATTAGACCAGACAGGAAATTAATACCTCAAAGCAAACTCACTAAACAAGCTTAACCCCAAAAATTAAACTTCAAGCAATAATTACAGAAAAGAACAATTTATCAGCAAGTTATGGCAAACAAGAAAACTCTGCTGTACTGTAGCAAACATATAATACTGAAAGAAAATGGTTAACGTGATGTTCACACACAAAGAAATAATTAGATTGACGGAGTGACTTGTTGATGGTAATGCATCATGTTTTCAGGTCTTCTCACCACGATACAATTTACTCTACAGATGGATTAACCTAATCCAACCAATGTGGTGGAAAAGCTGCCTAAATAAATACGCCCATGCATGTCATTCACATAAACATCAAGAATAGTAGCATCTTTTACATAATTTTAGTGGATGAGCAGAGTCTCAGGATTTTGTCAAGTTTTTTATACAATTTAAACAGAAAAGTTAGGATAGATTATTAGATTTAAATGTAGTCTTGGAAATTGGAAATGACGTATAGTAACACTACTAACAATATCTTCATAGTTCTCAAGTGCCGTTGCCCCAAACCAACACCTCTTCATATGAATTTTTTGAAGTTTATGTTGCGACTGTAATATCTATATAATATTATAAATAGATGTAACCCAGTAAGTTATGACGTCAATGAGTAGTTACAAGCTTGATTTTTGTTTTTCCTCATTGGCATAAATACACTATTGGAACTACTTCTAGTGCAATAATCTGTAATGAAGCTTCTAAATATCACTTCCATTAATTCTCCGATGACCAATATAGTAGGCTAATTAGGTTCCGTGTTTTCAAAACAAGTTTCTGCTTTCCTAGATATCCATCCACATGAAAGAAAATCCATGGGGATGATTTCTAACTGCCTCGATGGAGGACATCAGCGGAGACAAAACAATCCCTAACTTTACGTCAATGACAGAGATTCCAAGATCAGATAAGTTAAGTTACAAGTGATACAGTTTACTGTCAATTATCAACTGAAGAGAGACAAAGGAACTACTTGAAGACCATCATATATCAAAGCAAATTTTACCGTGTGACCAAAGAGGAGAGAATTTCACTTAAACCAAAACCGGTATTCTTCCGAAGATATGCTACTGGTGGATTTTCCTCCAAGAAACACTTCAGAACAGAGTAGAGGTTAGGAATTACACAAGGGAAGGATTAAAATTTGTCTAGACTTTAAGTTTCTCTATCTAGACACGGAATTGACCAGAAAGTAGATAAATCCAAACTGAAAGATGCCAAAAGCCACAATTCGTGGGCAACATACTGGCTCAGAATTCAGCAAACTCAAAACAATCTAAAACTATTTCTTGAAGTAAATCAAATTCAAATAAAGCAAAAACAAATACCGCCGGATGCAGGAGGGGGGGGAGGGTGGAGAATTAAACCGAAAAAAGAACAGGAAAGAGATATGCGGTAACTACTTTAGGAAAAAATTCTCAGAAAACAAACCGAAAACCCAGACACCCATATTTCCAGAGGAGAGACGTTGTATATACAGATGACGAAAGTTCATGCATGTGAGAGTACTGCTCAAACTAATACTCTTGCGTTTTGATTAACAACTCTTACACGCTCATACAGTACCCAAAAAGTCAAGTCCCTTAATTCAAAGTCCATGTGACAAAAACCGCTTGTTACTCAAAAGTTTTTCTTTTGTTGGGCACCCTGTTTCCCCGAATTGGGTCCTCCCACAATGCTACATTAGCCTTATTTCCATTCACATGGAGAAATCCATACAGAAGCACTTTCTTTTCCAGTCAAGAACAACAAGAATAAGCATGGTATTAACAGTGATCACAACGCAAAATCTGAATTATACACAAGAGAGAGAGAGAGAGAGAGAGAGAGAGAGAGAGATGAGGAGAGAAGGGTCACCTGAAACAGAGAGCTGTCGCCGCAATGAATTGCTGTGAGAAGGTGTGATGATGGGCGTTGTGAGAGTGGAAACTTTCCGCATTCGCATT
>NC_026159.1:6325083-6336475 GCF_000512975.1 Sesamum indicum | reverse complement strand
GCCGCAGCCGCTGCCGCTGCTGGTTTCGGAGTTGCAAAAATTTTGCCTACTTTTCATTTGTTATTTACTCCAATTTATTACTATTCTCCTTTTCCGGTAAAAATTTCAATTTCAAAATAGTTTTTTATTCTCAATTCATTTCAAATTAATCTTTTTTTATAAATAATTTTTTCATATTGCCCTATAAAATTTTCTTTTTTTCCTTATAAAAAATCAATTTAATTCCTCTCATTTTTTTAAATTGCAATTTGGTCCCTCCCATATAAATTTTAAAAAACATAATCATTTTCAATTGAAAGTATTTTTATTTGGACAATAACATATAAATATATTTTTTATGAATGAAAAAAGTTTCTCGCTTTTTTCTAATAAAATAATATTTTGAATAATTAGTTGAAAAAAAATTAAATAAAAATTATTGCAAAAATTTATAGTATATATATTTATTTATAAAAGAGATACGATGATTCTATCAAGCAAAAAATTTCAAAAGCTATAATCTTATTTAAATAAAAAATATATGTGCCATCTCAATCGAGTAGGACTGCCCAAAGTAAAAATTTGTGTCATCTAATTCAATTAGGCACTCCACGGTACTGACACGGACTATTTTAAAATCAAAATCAAATTAAACGAACTAACATAAATTTTACCCACCCACCCCCCCCCCCCCCCCCCACCCTTTTTTTTTATTTCCCCCCCCCCCCCCCTACCCCTACCCTTTTGTTTTACTTTACTTTTTTTATTTTTATCTCTCTCTTGTCTCTTTTTTTTTTTTATAAAACAAACTTAAATAATCTTTTTGAATAAGTTTTAAAATTCAACTTAGACTCGATTCCATTAATTAAAAATAAAAACAAATGTGTTTGAAAATGTGAGATTACGTGAGCTCGAGTCCGTATTTAATTCAATTCAAAACATGTCCAAATTTGATTCCATCAATAATAAACTTAATTTTTCAATCTCAATAATAATATATAAGTTTAGACGATAATGTATTAGGCTCGACCTAAATTTGTATACACTCTATATGGCTGCTTCAATTTGGATTTAAAAAAAAAAAACATGCTTATTCATCCTTTTAAATTATTCTAGGCTACTTCATAATTAAATTACTTGTAATTTTTTGATTTTTTAGATTGGAATCCAAATATAATAAAATAATTATAATTTTAAAATGGAATTTGACATAGATAAAAAATGGGGTTCATGACCAAGCCTAATTAATCTTCATATTTTCATTAATGTTGGTTTTATATTCTATTTTTATATTAAGCACTAGATAGAGTGGCACGCAATACCTAAGTTCATAATTTTAGTAAAATTTGTCATTGTCTTACAACATTATATATAAAAATTATCTGGTAACCTTTATTAATGCAGTAATTACCAATACATATTTTACTGAAATTAATTAAAGAATTGACACTACGCAAAATATACGTTATACTAATAGTGATGATTATATATACATGCAAAATAAATAGTAATATGTCATTTCAATTTCAATTAACAATAAACTTAAATAAAATGAGAGTACATTTATTTTTTTAGTACATTTAATTGCATGGAATTATTTTTTTAAAGAAACTTGATTGAATAGTTAATTTAACATGAGTTGAGTGTTAAAGGGCATTTTTGGTATTATACTAGTTTGATGTAATAGTGTAAAACGGCCCTTTAAATCTATAAACTCACTTCTCTTTATAATAGTATAGATAGATAAATTATTAGTTTCGGATAGAGATCTCTTTTTTATATTTTTTGTATACTTTTATTTAAAGATAAATTATGTTTACATCCTTTAATATTATATTTAATTACATAAAGACTTTATATTTATACCCTAAAGGGGAGTCGATATGATTTGCCTTATGGAGTGTTATTTGTAAAAATTTGTCTGCGCGTATTTGTAATTATAATTAGAGTCTCAAAAAATATAGAGAACTATTTTAATAAATAAAAAAGTATCAAACTTTAATTTTATGTCTAAACTTTTGAAATAATACCTTATCCCTTAAGTATAAATATGCCATGTTAGAAAAACTAAATTTGTTTCACTTCAATAGGATATGAATGTGACACGACGGCTAATAATTAAATAATAATAAAATCAAACATAAATTACGTCTTATTTCATCAACACTCCCTCAAGAAATACATTGTAATTTTGTAAGAAAATATAGAGTGTTTGTATTATTAAACCTAAGATCAAAGATGTCGATATAATTTCATCCAAATTTAAAATAATTGATATTATAAATCCGTTTATGTTCTTTTTTATGTATTAATTTGCCGAATCAAACATAAATACAACTATGGAAGTAATTCAAGAACCCTAGCAAATTGTTGATCAATTATGTTTTCATAACATGGGCTCAAGTATCTTATACACATGTTTTAATTTTTAAGGTAAGTTACATCAACATTCGATTGAAATTTAATTTATTTACACAAGTATTCATTATTATTTAAAAGAATTATAAATATAATTTATGAGGTTGTAATAACAATTGCAAATATGCCTTAGGGGCAAAATTTTACAAGAACAACTCATGTAATAAATTACATCAACAACTCCTCATGATGTATTCTTATAATCTTACAAATGATAAAAAAATATTTATTTAACTAGATATAATTTCAAAAAAAATGTAACATATTTACCATAATTCTCAAAACATCGTCACAATTTAATATTTATAAAAAACGAAAATACTAAACACTTGCTAATTTGTTAAAGTATCTCAACAAATACTAAACAAAACGTAAATTAACTTATTCTAAATCTTGCAAGCTATACAACACTTGCAATAAAAGTGAATATCTACATAGTCCAAAATCAAAAGAATTAAATCATTTGAGAAAGAAAAGAGCGTTGAGTGTGAACTTTGAGAGTCAAGCTCCAAGAAACAAAAACTAAATAAATGCATGTGGAATGTGAATGATAATCCCATCATCATCAATTATCTATTGTTAAACAAAGAGGTTCAATTATCAATTATTAAACAAAGAGGTGGGGAAATGGAGGAGAAGAAGTGCACGCATTTATAATTTTATAGTACAGCTGAATCTTAGAAAAAGGAAACTTTGACACAAAGTGGAGCATGTGGTGATGTGCATCAGCAGCCTATACCAGACTAGAAAATTGTCAGCCACTGTCTTTTCTTGATCTTTGACATTTGTTACCCTTTTTACACACCATCTTATGAGTTATGACACAAGAAAAAGGAAATAGAGCCTAAAAAGACTACTCCAGCTTTTGGTTTTAACTTTCAACCAGCACGCCATACCCCATATGTTCCCATTTGCCATACCTAACTAGCAGAAGGTAAGGTTGCTTCTCTCTCTCTCTGTGTGCTGATTCTGGTATGTTTTGCCTGCATATGTTGATGTATTTGTTTGTATCAATTGTAATTGTTTGAATTTTGAAGGGATTTAGGAGTTCTGAATTTGCAGTTTTGTATGTTGGCATTGTTTTTCTTGTTGACTTAGTTTTCTGGTGATGGATATGGATTCTTGGATAAGGCCCGGGATTGTTATTGAATTGGGCCCAGAATTAACTGATCATTTGTGGCAAGTGTTTGTAGAAAATGGAAGGGGTTTTTGGATTCTCTTTTAGTTTTGTGGCCAAAAGAGTGAGTTTCTTCTCTGTTTAGCTAATTGGAGAAAGGAATTTATGGGGTATATGAAGCAAATTGAATTTAAGTTATTGTCTGTCCCTGTGCTTCGTAGCCAGTCATGATTGCGTAATTCCTTGATCTACAGAGTTATGTTGTTTGGTTGAAGTAAAATGAGATCAGATTGGATATGTATCTTTAGTTTGCTTCCAAAACATATAATTTAAATAAGAAATTACCATCTTTTTAACATTGTCGACCGGCATAGAAGCCGCAGAATGGATTACTATGATTCTTAGATGCGGACCGCGATTCGGTGTGCCTTAGAAATGAAGAAATTGATGGGAAAGTGGAGACATATCATTAGAACGCACTATCGAATGCGGTCCTTGTTGTTGATGTGTGTTACACTTCTTAATGTAGAATGGTCGTTTTCTGTTGCGGCTATTCAAACTCCCCAAAATGCAACAATGCAGTTTACTGTCTGTCATAGATGTTCTCAAGAATCTTACCTCTGGCCAATAATGTGTTCTTCGTCCTTTCTGTTTAAGACAATACTATCTTCACGGACATGCATTTGGGGCCAGGCTGCATTAATGTTGTTATATTGAGTTGATACTTTCGGCTTTCAAGAGTATACTTAGCTAATTCTGCTGCTTGATATTGTTTACACAGAGCTTTTTGTCATTGAAGTCAACATAATACCTCCCACATTATGGGAAATAGTGAATCATCACATGATGAAGACTACGAAAATTTTTCACACCAACCAGCTCCATATGCGGGATACTCTGTCGATACCAGCTATCGACCTCAATCTCCAGAGCATGCTAGAAGTTCGACACACACAAATTATCAGCATCACCCCCCAGCACGAGAGCATCATCACACAGCACGAGAGCATCACCACCCAGCACGAGGAGGAACTTCAGTAAACATTAACCATAGCAAGAAACAGCATTCCAGATACATAGCTGATAACTTCAACTCTTTGGATGAGGTATCCCTTTCCATTCACAGTTTTATTGGCATTTATATGTCGGAGATGTAACTGAGATATGGATGTAATGAACTCCAGCAACAAGATGCAATTTCTCTCTCTTGGAAACACATATTACCATTGGAACCATGAATGGTCATCTATAAGCAAAATGGCATCCATGTCTAACGATTTAGTCTGGAAAGATGCCCAAACTAAATTCTGAGATATCTGTTTTATGGTCTATTTGAAGTTTGCAACAGATTAATACTATCATGATTGTTTTTGCAACAAATCAATATTGTCATGAGTGTTTTCTACTTTTTGCTGGTTAAAGAAGCATGATGAATTTCGAGTTTGTTTCAAAGACTATAACAAGATGTAATTATGTTTTCAGGTTATCGATGCACTAAGAGAAGCTGGCTTGGAATCATCAAATTTGATCCTTGGAATTGATTTTACCAAGAGTAATGAGTGGACAGGTGCATTCATTTAGATTAAACTCATTGCTTATACTTCGCGTGTTTGATCAATGGAGAAGGATATGTGACTTAATTATGGTTATAGGAAGGTATTCTTTCAACAGGAGAAGTCTTCATGCAATTGGTAACTCACCTAACCCATATGAGCAAGCCATTTCTATAATTGGACGAACTCTATCACCCTTCGACGAGGACAATTTGATACCTTGTTTTGGATTTGGGGATGGTCAGTTTTCGTTGATCCTTTTTCCTTTTCCTTTATAATTGTTTGTGTGTTTCAATTATCTAGATATGAATCAGATGATGTTGTATTCTCTTTCCAGCAACAACACATGATCAGTATGTATTCAGCTTTTACCCCGATCATCGACCTTGTAATGGATTTGAGGAAGCTCTATCACGATACAAGGAAATTCTTACACATTTGAACTTATCGGGTAATCATTCATTCTAGCCTAAGGTGGTTTTGTGCATTATCTTTGAACCAGTTATGTTATTATGAGAACTCGATGCAATGTTAATACTATTTATTACTTCTCCAAAAGATCTAAATTTCTTAAAACATGCAGAGAGTTTTTCATTCCTATACACAGCTTCAGAGTTAGAGTCATGGCATTTACAATGCCAAAAAAGTTTGTTGCATGTAGTAATGACATAGTTTAATCCACTTCAATATAACTGTACACGATGCAAGACTAGTTATGTGTTTGAGATTGATGGTTGGTAACTTCTGAGTTCTCAAACCAAATGTGTATATTGTTTTATTCAACATTTCTGGGTCAGAATAACCAACCATATAATCATTTTCTTTCTCTGCAGAGAGTTTCTCCCTTTGTAATATTGTTTCCACATGCATTAGCAGCCACGACCAAAAAACTTCTATCAAGAGCGACATACAAAGCTTTGGTTGCTGAAGATTGAAGTATTATTCTACGTTAAAATTCTTTTCCCGACTGTCAATAATAAGCAAGAAAATATAGAACCAAGCTATTTAAATGAAGAACTAAACCAAAATCGTTCTACATTATTTGCTGAAATTTAGAAAGTTTAAGTTGCGGTTTGTCATGCTAATCTAACATGCAAATAATCAAGATCAGTATGTAGGTGTTAAGGACTGAAACTCCAATGGAAGACGAGAAGAGAATTGTTTTTACCCGGTCATAGGAAAGTGGGTTTTCTTACATTCTTTTTAGAAAAAAAAATGAGAAAGAGGGTTGTCGTACTTTGTTACTAACCACTGACAAGAAGCATATCTCTATCAGTTAAAATCAAAATATTGATTTCTGCAGACTTAATGTCCATGGTGAAAGATTATCATTTACCATTCTTCACTGACTTGTGGTGGAACTGAATTTCATTGTGTTCAGATTGTATACAAAATGTTAACTTGTAATCCAAGATTGAAGTTTATCAATATGTAATTGAAATGTACGTCTTGGTAAGACGGAAAGTTTAGATTGATTATAATATCTTTTATTTGTTGTCTTTCTTGGCTCCTTGACATATAGGCCCAACCTCATTTGCACCTGTAATTGATGCGGCTGTTGATATAGTGGAAAAGAGCAATTTTCAGTATCATGTCCTTGTTATCATCGCAGATGGACAGGTCATATTTCATTTTTCATCAGCAGTTATGCACTTGGCTTCTCACCCTAAACCAATAAAGTAAAGCTGTATAATTTGATCATCTAATGTGGAAATTAGGTCACTAGAAGTCCCGACACGTTACCAGGAAGGTTAAGTCCTCAAGAACAAGCAACTATCAATTCTATAGTTGCCGCGAGGTAAACAGGTTTATTTTTCGGATTTTGGTAATTAGCTGATCACGGCTTGCTATTCACACATGTAACCTGTTGCACATAAATATACAGTGAATATCCTCTCTCGATCATTCTAGTTGGTGTGGGCGATGGACCATGGGATGCGATGAAAGAATTTGATGATAACATTCCTCAGCGAGCATTTGACAACTTCCAGGTACAATGTAATTACTGGAAATTATGTGGAGGTTTGTCTTTTGATAAGAAGTGCGAGTTTGAAATAGATGTTTCTTCTACCATCTAATTTTCCGGGATGGTTTCCACAGTTTGTCAACTTCACAAAAATTATGTCCGAGCACACGGATACGGCTAAAAAAGAATCAGCATTTGCCCTAGCTGCTCTTATGGAAATTCCACTTCAGTACAGAGCAACATTGACCCTGCAATATAAAGAGTAAGTCCACAAACTTAATAGTTCTATATTTTCATAAAAGCTTGCACTAAAATAAGGTGTCATGGCTCCCTGAAAAGTCAGTCTCTTTCTAACCCCATAACTGCATCTTAAAGAAAGTTGGCACCGAATGCACATTCAGAGTCGAGTATAATGAGATAGCTTCTCTTCTCCAAAGCTTGGCACTTTCAAAGGTGTGCCTTCAAATTTATCTCTGGTGCTTTTGGGGCCAGAGTCATGCTTAATTTTGTGAAAAATTCTTATTCAAACCAGGTTGTCACATCCGACTAATCAAATGACAAGTGTTACCGCTTTGCCACGACCACTCTTAATTTACTACATGTAATCACATGTCAAGTATAGTTCGCTTGCGATGTTACCGGTTTTGGATTCAAGTGAATCTTGTCCAAGCTAGAATTCTCCTGATTCAGTCCCTCGGCCCCTCTGCACTCTGTATCTCCTCTCATAATGAATCAAACAAGGTTGAGACTTACTTGTGTTTTCCTTTTGCGTAGAAAATATAATTCAGGTTGTAGGAGACAACCTCTTCCACCTCCTCGTGAAGTAATTGAGCATGATAATGCTAAGAAGTCAGTCGCACATTTAGCAAACTTGGAACCAGCTGAATCAGGACCATCAGCTGAGCAAGTAAGCGACCCCCCCTGTCCCCCTATTGTTGCTAAGTGTTTCTAATTTTGCGCTGAACTTTTCTGTTCCTTTATCAAGGCATGCCCGATCTGCTTGACAAATCCGAAGGACATGGCTTTTGGGTGCGGTCATCTGGTAAGCATCTATTACCTAGTCATACTAGTTTTCGAAATATAAGCTGAGGAATGACAGCAAATTGATACTTGAGAAATGAGTTTACATTTATTATATAAGCTGCCTGGTTGTCCAAAGAGGTTATGGACTGATGTTTAGGGAATACGAAATAAGGCATCCAGATATTATTGACATCTTTTTCATCCTATGAAGTAATAGCAATTAACTGGTTGGAAGCTCCTAAACTGGATTTCAATTCAACACCACTTTGAGACTTTTGTGTAGAATTTAAATTACGCGTAACTGGAATGACACTGGGATCTTATTCTCATTTTACCCTGATGTTTTTGGGATTTCAGACATGCAAGGATTGTGGTGTGTCCATATCTTCATGCCCCTTGTGCCGGCAGCCCATTACCACCAGACTAAGACTTTATGGTTGAAATAGAAACTCATCGACGCTGCAGTTTGAAGATATGATCCAACTTGTAATTAGACGTGTTGAGAAATTTCATCTGTTATCGCCTTCTTTAGCTTACGATACATTACTGCATAATATTCCTTGATGTTCTATACCAAAATATTCATAGTTGAGTAATTCAAGTACTCCCTAAAATGTACACAACCAGAAAGGGAGAACATAGTGGGATATATTATGATGAGTTAGTAAATTTCATTTCAATACAAAGAAAAGACATTTTTGGGGATGTTTTGTTGTTCATAGAATGCACCTGAAAACATCATCCATTCTTGGATAAATGTTTACAAGTACAATGTTAATACATGTTACCGTACCATTGACGTTCATCCTTCTTAATTCAGTCCGATTAGCCGATTACTTGGTTTTTGGGCGATCCAATAATCAAAAAACAAGACCCGAACTTTGGTGACATGATATTGTAATCACGCCGAAGGAGGTGGAGTTATAATCCCACTTCAGTCCATCGGCTATGATGTCCTAAAAAATGACTGGATATGATCCAAATTTTCCTTGCGAAAAAGATTAATTTCTAATAAAACATAAAACATAATTAACATATTCTGATACTTTAATGACTATTTTTATGTGAAATTTCCTTCTCTTCACTAATACATCATTAATCCTTCCAAATAAACAAAAAATATGAAACATTATGATCACCATTCCACGATCCTATCATTCATTAATTCCATCCTAAAAAGTGAACTAGGCCTAAATATTTTTGTTTCATGATCACTGGAACTTGCTGCTTTTCTTGCCATGCACCGTTCCAACATTTACCACCATCTCAAGCATCCTTGCCTGGATATCCCTGAGATATTGCCATACTGAAGGATTATGCTAACACCGAAAACAAGATATACCTACAAGATACAATAGATTAAAGGAAAAAAATTTATCTACAAATGGACAACCAGAAAAAGAAAAAGGAATACAATGAGGCAACTAGAACTGACTTAACAGCTTCTATGCTTTTCTAAATTGTAGTACAACACATGGCAAATCCTCCATTAGAAGTCGTTTACAAACGAGACATGTGCAAACTTGATGCTAAGCATCTTTTGTCAAGATCTATTTGCCAACTGAAAGCCTTGAAACTCAGTAAAATATTTGGCCGTCACTCTCACCTATAAGCATCTCAAAGTCTTGCTATTGCTTGCTAATTGCACAGCTTTCCATTGCATCCTACTCCACTTTGACCTTGCTTTGCCTTTTCTAGTCAGCAAAATATAGTTGCACTTTGCTAGGATGCCAGCATGCGACCACCAAGTACACAGATGAAATATCATCCAACCAGGATTACAGGCTTGTTGCATTTTCGCATCAACAACAAGCTCTTCAAGGATCAGAAGTTCCATCGATCCAATTGTAGCTTGGCTTCTGCCATGTCTTTCTGTGCTTTTTTCCTCCGGTAAAATATTGGACAATCTCGGCTGAGCAAAATATGTACTTATTAGGACCAAATCTTAAGAATGCAACTGAAAACCTGGAACATAATCAGACTACATTTGCCCCACTCCCAGCAAAATAATTGTTATAAACAAATAAATAAATGGATAAATGAAAAGAATCAACCACGAGAGGAAGAGAAAGGAAAGAGAAAAAATGAAAAAAAGAGAAAACTCTGTTGCAAGAGGAAGAAACGGCACAGACATTCTGGATTTGTAGCTGAAATGATGAAATTATATCCAACATGATCTCCAGATATAATAAACCAACAAGCAGGTAGCAAAAACATGAGAGAGAGAGAGAGAGAGAGAGAGAGAGATCACGTATCTCACCTAGTGCACAGCACATCCTGATGAAGAGAGCCTTGGCACTCCTGGCATTGTGTCCATAGCCTACCAAACAGCTCCTCTAATTCAGAAACTGAAAAAAGAAGCATACTTCTGTCATGACCAGTTAGAAACTTCTGATGGCTATTTTACATCTATTGGAGATTAAGGCAGAACAGAGTTCCACATACCATTAGCTACAGACTTGCAATAAAGTTCAGCTTCTCTTCCTTTGCAATGCGAGCATAGAGTATGATCTGAATTACTGGACCAGGGACTAGACATTGTTAATAGCAATTTTATGACATGATACAATAGGTAGCATTGCAATATTTCCAGTCACATTTTTCATTTTTCTTTTTTGGTTCATTTTTGTTCTTGTTTATATATTTGTTTTGATTTTCACTTTTTCAGGCAGAAATTAACACAAAAAGTTTGGAATGAGTTGACTTAGTTGTAAATAGATCAAGGCTACACATAAAAAAGAGCACATATTAGACCATCATCCTTCCTAATAACAGAGATTTAATATCCACCTTCTTGGTGCATGGGCCTCCCAGAAGCACTATTTTTCAGCACCTTAGGTTACATTGTTACAAATGAAGAATTGTATATGGGGAGAAATAAAGATATTGAAATATCAGAGAATTGGTCAAAGGTGGGAAGACAAGAAAATAACAAGCAGGAAAGATTGTGCAGACAATAGTATATATGAGTTCAGCACTAACAACAGAGACTAGTGGCATAACTCCATCTCATCTAGTTTTTACAATGACTATCTTGCTATTTCTATAAATTTCCTCCAACAGACAATTATTTTAGTTAATTCTGCTGGAGAAAATAAAATATTTAATTTCATCCAGAAATTTTGCTAAGTGGTAAAAGGTTCATCATAGATTTCTAATTCAAGTGAGATGTGATCAGAGGCCTGCAAAGAACTGAATCTGTAAGAAACCATACATCAACATTCTCTTCTGAATCTCCTGTCTTAAAATGAATTTAAGTAAAGAAAGTTAATTTTTGTGAATCCATCATTTTATGATGTGCAGCTGCACACAACAACATTGCATAGTCCCACTGTT
>NC_026159.1:6290572-6324662 GCF_000512975.1 Sesamum indicum | reverse complement strand
AAAACTGATGCATTATTGTCCAAGGCATCCTGTACTCGTCCATAACACCCAAAATCATCCTTCAGACAAAATCTCACCAAGTGTAGAACCTAGCTCATTCACTCGTCTACAGGATTTCTCGTGTTTGATTAGTCATTGCCAAAGCCATCAATGGAAATTTAACCTCGAAGACTTGTGAGAAGAAAAACAAATAATGAAGAAAAAAACGCTATTTTTTTTCTTTTACAGTCTTCATGAAGGAAACAGGAAGAAGCTAACATCTGAGCTTTACCTAATCAAAGCCTTGCATCCAATGCAAGTAAGTTGCTTTTTGGCGAACTTCATGATGCCACTGTTTGAAGGGGTAGAAATTGAAATAGATCTCGTATGACTTCCTTGAAGAAGCTCTTTACTAGCATTCTTCAAGATTGGTTCAAAGATCCTAAGCAATGGCTGCATAAAATATTTTTTATTAACAGCTCACAGGAATCAGTTAAGTTGTAAACCATATCAATTGCCTTGTGTACCTTGCTAATTTGATTTTCGAGGTAGTAATGAGGGTCTATAGGAATGTTGTTCTCTAACACGTAGATGGGGTCCTCTGATCTTTCGTAAGCCTGTTTATCATCAGTATATCAGACTTTCTGCATCATGTTCTAGTAAGGTAATATGGATACAAAGGCAACAGGCTTACCTTGGCACCTTTTGCTGCTTTAATAATGACGTAAGGGACTCGATCCCCAACATTTGGAGCAGTAGCCGCATCCCGCTATTTGTCACAAAGTAAATACAACAGCCACCAATTGTGAAAATGCTTGTGGAAATAAGACATAGTTTTACTATTAAGTATTAAAGGTTAGATCGAAATCACAAGAATGGACAGCATGCATTTTAGTGGACATTAATCAGATCCAGAGAATTTAACTTTTCTAATGACTACAATTCACTCAATATTCTAGATTACTTGAGATGGCGCAATGACACTAAGAAGAAATAAAGTTGCAAAATGATACTAACAAAGATACTGTTTAGGCAGAAAATTTCATCCAATGTAGATTCCTCTTGCTAGCGAAAAATAGACACATGCCATCATCAATCTCACAATGCCACAGCAATGCATCAGAAAACAGGAGAAGAGTCCGTGAATAGCACAATGTCTTTTATGGGTGGTCAATAGTCATTGAAAAGGGCGTCGAGTAACATAACACATCCACAGATATCTACAGGAAATTTGATTTTGAGCATTGAGCCCTAAATTGTGATCAAGATTGTACCCAAGTAACGGCTATCAGATTCAGAGTTGAACCCAAAATCTTGCTCTTTATGTCAAACTCCATATTTCTGAATTTTCTCATCATTAACTTCTAGCTCCTTGTGGTGGAAAGGCAGCTCTAATGTGTCAAGACAATATAGAATGCAGAACGTAAATGGCATTATAAGTACCATTTTCTCCAGAATTGCTGTAACTGACAGAATGCAGTGTCAAATCAAACCACAAGAAACTATTTTATCACATTTAAAGATGAAAAGAGATGGTTTATCATTAAAAGCCAAATAAATTATCATCTAAGTTTGTATTTGCAGCCTAAAGTTCCAGCTAATATAAATAGCTTGGTAAAGCTTCAAAACAAAATGCACATGAAATGTCAGAAACTGATTCATCATAGCACAAACTTTCTTCCTTTGGCAACTTATTACGAAAAATACTGATCAAGTAATGAAACATTTCTAACCTTGCGCATCCGTTCCGCAAGCTCAACATGTGCTGCTTTAACTTCATAGTCATCTCCTGTCTTTGTCAGACCCTATTTAGCAATTAAACAGGTAGATTAAGAGCTGAACAAGCAGAGAAAAATGTCGAGTAAATTTCTGGGCCTAGTTAGTTACCTTGGTGATAACTAAAAGGGATAAGTCCATGCGATTCATAAGAAGATCTGAGATTGTGTTCTTGACATACTGAACAGCACCAGGGATATCTCTTTCTATCAGTATTTTATTAAGGCATTCAGTCACCAAGTTTTTGACCAGCAAACAATTATCCCTTCGAACGGTTTCAATCCCTGAGAAAGAGACAAGAAAAAAGATTGTATAGGAAAACCTACTAGAAGCTAATCCTAAAAGTTTAGTATTGTGAGGATACAATCAGATTATGATGGCAATGGCAAAGAACAACTAAGAGAAACAAAATTTTAGAGGGTAGAAGAATGAGCAGCCTTGCTCACCTTTGGTGTCCATCTTGTCAAATTTCTTTGGGTTTGTCCAGTAAAGACCAGCATACCTCTTCTTACTAATTAGAAGATATGGATAGTAAACCTTCTCAAACTCTAGCTTTATGGGCTGTCAACCAAAAGACGATAATAATATGAACAAAGAAAGAATGGAAGAAGGGAAAGAAGGGGTGAGAGGAAGCAGGTGCAGAGAGGCTCATGGGTTTGAGGGGGGGAACCACAAACATGACCATAAGGTAACAAATGTAGAACCTGATAAATGAAGATAAGAACTATTCCACAGTGTAATAATAAAAAAAAAAACGATTGATAAGCTGAAAAACAATCTAAAGTTACAGAGATCTTGACCAGACAAAAGAAATCAGCAAGCTTGATACAATTTAAGATCCACTAAACAATGCAAAGAAGCAAGGCAAAACGAATAGAGCACAATTAAACAGAAAAGTTTAATCACAGAAATCATTTATTCAGAGAGCTACTTGATGCATAAGCACCATGGTCTAGAGTCTAGACCACTCATATATCAATTCAAAATCAGTGGGATCTTGTAGAGGCCCACAAGCTGGAGATTTATAAATATGGAAAAGATTTAAAATCCAAAATTATGCAGTTCAAGAAACCGATTTCAAAAATGGAAAACACGTTTTATTAATTTGTTTGGTCATATTGAGAACAAGCACAAGGTATTAAAACAAAAATCAACGAGCATTACAAAATTCACAGAAGTTTGACTGAAGTACCTAAAGCACACTACTCCTATCACCCATCTTAGATTCTTAAATTCTGATGTGCTAAATGGGATAAATGATAAATGAAAGTTGAAAAAGGATGAAGTCTATAAGCTAACTTACCTTGATGAAAGTGCCGCTGATGTAGTCAGCAGCTTCCCTACCCAAGTTCATGGCTTCTTCCACTGAGGACACACCAAACTGCACCATAACTGAATCTGTATCTCCATATATGACCTAACATAAAAATATTGTTATTACTCAAATCTGATTGTACCATGATCTGTAATGGAAATACTGCAAGCAAGCGCTACAGGTACAGGAAGGATATAATCAGAAAAGAAACAAGCATAAACTAGAAAGTCCTGTCCAATACCTACTTCAAACAACAAACAAATATACCAAGAAGGATTACGCAACTGTTTGCAACACTAGAGAGAAAGAAAAACGAGAGAAAATGGCTTATTCCAAATTTGGATATGAGTATCACAATCGAGAAGAGAAGGTGTTACCCCCACCCTTTGCACCTCAACATTGAGGTCATGTTTCTGTCATTTCTTATTCTTAATACCAACTTTCTACTCCAGTTGCCATTGTGTTTTCTAACATGAGATGCTTAGATTTTGCTATCAACATAACTAGGTAAGAGAAGAAAAGCAATCAATATTCCAGCTGCCTAGTTCCCGAACTAAGTCTATTCTACCACCCTATGTAATAAGATTTCTGGAATCAAGAGAAAATTTATACATACCGTGTTTAGTACAAACACGGCAACTAATACCAATATGTGGAAGTACAAAACACATCTTGTAGAACCAAGCATCTGGCAGTTATGCTAAAAGCTATAGATAATAGCACCAACTCAAATCTTTAAACCTTACAACAACTCAAGCGCCACTTTCTACTGGTGTCCCCGCCACGAGCAATTATCACAACAAAGGCCAACAATCCCCACCCACCAAGCAACTGCAGTGAAGCAGTGAGCGTCTGCCATTTGTACTAAAACCAATAATTGATAGCAAATTGCAATTTAGGTCTTTAAAGTGACAGAAAACCCAAGCACAATATCTCAATTGTGGCCCTAGAGAGGAAGCAATTCACACAAGCAACATCCTCTTTCCGGTACTCATCATGAGGATCATTGCTGACACACAAGCCACGGATCATCATAAATTATTATGGTTGTCTGTTTTATGTCTCAGTTTTTTACATTTGTAATTAACTGTAGAGAGAAATAAAGAAGGTCCACTGCTTTAACTAATTATCTACTAATCAAAGCTCAGCATACGCATTCAATGTTACTTGTAATTTCCATTTACACTAGAAAGTTGAGCATTCAGGGATCTTGATTCATTCAATATGCCCGATGATTCATGGAAATAATAAAGGAACTTTTTCCATAATTCAGCAAATGTAATACAACTTTTACAAGGCATAAAACTAGTTTGCACTCGAAAGACCAAGCGTGTAGCATTTGTTATCCCAATTGAACAATGCATTCTGCTTAACTTGATACAACAAATTAATAGTTGCGGAGGAAACACAGGGCACCATCATTGGGAAAGCCATTGTTCCTTTACTTCTATACAAATGATTAATCTTTTAAATAAAGCCAACTCCGCCAGACTAGTCACAATTTCAAATAAAGCCAACCCTGCAGTACTTATATAATTACTGAGTTTGGTATGGTGTTTTTTGTTAAGCAAAATAGAGTTAGGACAAAGATCCTTGCCTCAAGTATCAATTTCCCACTTTTTTTTGTAAAGAATATAAGAGAAGAATATTGACGATCATTTGATGAGCATCATAGAACAGCAAAGCAAGTCTGGGCAGCGATAAAGATGTTTTGACTGAAAGTATAAGTCTCATCAAGGAATCATTCATATACCTCAGCATTGTGCTCATAACCCCCAAGCACGGTGAATTTATCTTCCACAAGTTTTTTGGTGTGTTCAATCATTTGTCGACCTTCAAAAAACGGATAAATCATTAGATCAAGTGGCATTCTACTGTATTAATTAGGAGAACAAAATTAGCAATTACCATAGCTGGTAACACTTGAAGATATCTCCAAACAAGGTAACTGACCAATTGTAGCTCCAGTGAACCCATAAACAGAATTTGCACTTATCTGGAAACACATGAGGAACGATCATGCCGACATTCCAGATTTCTTAAAATGAATCCAAAGACAATATTTGACATAGGATAAGATGTAAAATAAAACACTTAAAAAAGCTAAAAATGACAGCATACCTTCAAAGCCAGTTGCCGACCATCTAACACGGCTTTCTCAAGAGGATCCTTTGCTTCCTAAAAGTCAAATCACATATCTGGTTCATCTTGAGAAGGGTTTTTCTAATGACATAGCAGTACAATAACACTCTAAGTTCAGAATTTATGAACATATCCACTAGATATATCATAATAAACAAGCAGTTCCCATCTCCAGGAAGATCATTCAGATGACGAACGACCAGTCTGTTGATGATATCCAAGAGAGTGCCCCGGTATTTTCGGTCATATCCATGCAGTTCCATCAATTAATATTCAAAGATGATGAACAGGACCTTATATTTTGACAGCCACCAAATGGTAAAATGGATGTTCTTTATTCTGAAGAGAATTTATTTTAAGATATACTTTAATGCAGAATATATCTGTTTAGTGTCGGTACTTCATCAATTATCAAATGAAATAAAGATAGTGATCATGTCCTTGATTATTGTTAAATCCAGATGACAGAGAGAAGTTTAGCATAGCCCCAATTTCAAAGTCCATAAATAACCCAAGGAAATAAGATAAAATTGATACATCAACTGTCACCAAAATACTTTCGTTGTTTCCAAGATTGCCCAAGGTCAACTCTTAGTTGATCACAAGTCAATTAGTACTGCCCTATTTTTGCTTTATCCGTTACATCATATTAGCAATCAAATAAAAATTACTACAAAGCCAATTAGACATTTCTGTTGAAAAATTAAGAATCATAAACCCCAGAAGGTCTGTATCTTGATTATTTTTCTGACATGAAAATGAAGACCCTGTCTGGTTATTAGTCAGAGTTCTGAGAGAAGCCACATTTCAAAAGTGTATTATATCCATCATATAAATCTATGTCAAGCACCAAGAAGCGCTTTGAAACTTCCAAATGTTGGACTGATTTATACCAACAATTGGTAAGTTAGTTGTATAGCTAAACTGGGGTTTTTCCAAGCAAAATGCATCCTGATGAAACCAATTCAGGATCTTAAAAAAGCAATACAAAAAAAAAGAAAGAGAAAAAAAAAATAGAATAGAGGACTTCAGAACCTTCAAATCTGCTTTAGCCCTTTTACGAGCAGCCAAAAGTTCTTCAAGAATTTCTGGTAGTATTCCCTAAAGTAAAACTTAACCAGTAAGAAGAAGGGGAGAAACATTTGGAACTTATGAATTATCAAGGGTTTTGACTACATGAAGTGATAACAAATAACCAGAATTGTACAAATGCAAAAAGAAACCTTTTGTAAATTTGATTTGACAAATGTTTCCCCAGATGGAGTTTTGTTGACACATTCTGGAGGCAAATTAAGTTTCCGCGCATCTTCTGGAGTTACCTACGTAATAATCGAGATGATAATAGTAAATATACATCTCTGGTACCCAAACATACTTGAAGTAGATGATTATTTTGATTTTAGTAAATACAGTTACTCTCTAGATTCACCTTTAATTCATAAATGTCCCAACCAAAAAGAAATAGGAAAAGGAAAACACGACAAAGACGACAATATGTTACCAGTGTACAATAACACAAGTTGTATGCCATCATAATTGATGGATATAAAGATGCAAAATCCAGTGTCGCAATAGGCTTCTCATAGAATCCTGCTCTGGCTTCCAGAACCTGCACATAAAATCTCTTTCCCATAAGAAAAAACTTTATCCCTGTGCACCAAGGTGCTGTAACCCCTCTACAGAAAAATAAGCACCTCTATAAAGTCATATGCTCAGAAGAATGTGCACTGGCATATTAAGCTTTCAACCACGGGTCTTCTCTCTATTATTCAGTTGTATCTCCTATTTGTTTCTACCATAGCACTCATAATATGTGAAGGAAGTTGAATCCAATCCTCAAGAATTTTTTGAACTTTGAAGTTGAACTCCGAAAACAGAGGGAGAGAGAGAGAACAGAAGACCATCCAGACTGTGTACAGTTGGATACACCTAATAGGCTTAGCGCCATGATATTTAGAAATTCGTTCTACTTTATACAGATGGAACATTCTGGATCACACATAAAGAACTTGCTCTCGCAACGCCAAGCATATGATGAACAATAGTTCCTAAAACACCTCATAAATCAGCACAATATAGAAATTATCAGAAGATTTCCCTAAAGCCCAGGACGAACATGATAATGCCTCCAAAGTTAGCCGAAAACTTCACACAGTAAAAATTTGATCTATTTAAGCCACTCAGTGAAATGGTCGTACTTGCTGAGATTAATTAGCTTTCCATTTACAAATTAGCCCTGTATTAAAGTGAAAAAAAATTACATGTCAAATAGCTGCGAACATCCAAGCTCAAGCAATGAAAACCAGACAAGTTCTACTACTTGAACTCTCTCCCATCACAAGTTTGGGGATGAATGATTGAATGGTTATAGCGCCTTATAAAGGTATTATCAGAAATAGGAGTTAAGCATTTAAATGGGTAATTTGGCTAGCATAGCATTCACCTGGAGGTTACTTGTCTAAGCCGGCCCTTGCAACTACTTTTTGTATCAGGCCAAAATAATCACTATGAGTAGGAACATCAAAGCATCCTTGCATGACAAAGAGAAAATAATACTTCCATCGAGAATATGGAGCTGCTCTTGAAATACACTGTTGGATCATGCATCATTGATATTTAATTTGACTTACTTACTGTTCTATATGCAAACTGGCTACTGGAGCAACTGTCAATATGAACATATTTGTGAATTTATATAATTGCATGCCCAGTAAACAAAAAATGAACACTTACAGTTGCACCCTCATAGGTTCCCTGTTCAGATCCAGCCTGTTTCACATTTGGAATAACCAGATTCTTCTGTTTTGCTTTCCTCAGAAGCTGAGACAGCACCTGAAGATAAGTGTTAAAATTAGATCTAGGTACATTGCCGTCCAACCTGCTTAGTTTATTATTCTCCAACTCAGAAAGCTGTAGAGCTCTAAAGTGACCTTAATACTCTGCCCTCGGGAAAGTAGAAACGAGATGGGAACGCCAGTTACTCGAGCCATCTCCACATAGTTATAAACGAACATCAATTTGTCCAAAAGGCGTTGTGGAAGGTAAGCATCCTACAAATGGTTAAGTCTTTCAGCAATAGCACACGGAATGAAACTAAGTTTTCTCGTCTGCATAATGTTTCTATAGTTATATGTTGAGATCCAACTACTGCTGAAACATTAAAACACAGTTATTAATGACCAACAATTTTACAAAATAAGAAGGTTGATCCATAGATTTAAATCGTGTTATCTGGATCTCAAGCCGATTTCTCTCCTCATAGATGATTGATGTTGGACTTGCATAAAACTAAAGAATCTAGACATGATCAAAAGAAAACTATAAGGCTGCTAAATATGAAAAATGATTCTATTCACAAGGGATGCTTGCATGTAAACGTGCCAATACTGCGCCAACACGCAAGTGCTGGATGTTTGACAATGGGTGAATTCACACACATATTCCAGCAAGCTGCAGAGGTGATATTATCTTTTGACACAACAATATACATGATACTTTCTATAAAACATTTTTTCAACCACGAGAACTCGAGAAAATAAGAACTGGAAGCATGCCAAGGGCAGCCACCACATATGTTTAAAGATATTACTAGATCATGCTAATGCACAACTATACTCCATGTAAAAGGTCTATTTACTTTTTCATCTACTTGCTGGAGTCGTGAAGAGCGAATGTGGCGTGGTGATAAAAGTAGAACACCTTTCGTTATCACATCACATACCTCAATTGTAAAAATACACCTAAGCACATTAAAATTCACCGAAGATATCCAAAAAATGGATTAAAGTATAAATATAAATATATATATATTAAAACCACTGCATTTCTCACCTATGCAAATAAAAGATTTTCTAATCTTAAATCATGAAAATTATATCTCATTACCTTCAAATAAGGGTAATCACAATTGGTTATTCCAAACTGTCTTAGAAGACAAACAATAAATGCATAAAGATTAATAAGTGGATAAGTTTATACGTTATTTCTCAATGTAGTGACAAGCCTTGATGATGACAATTTGGAGACTCCTTTTGTTATAGACAACTCATGGACCCATCCTTCACATAACAAACAATAAATGGGGCCCAAATTGAGAAGATTAATTAAGAAAAATACTACCAGCTGCACATCAAGAAACCAAAAAAACTTCAATCTTGATAAGGGTTTGCCTATAATCGCCTAATATCACCTACTATATTACAATCTTAAGAAAAAGAAAATCAAGAAAAATTTACTCAAATTACCCAGAGAAACTACATTTGCATACAATTAATGACACAAATAAGACAATTACTAGTTGAGAGCTTATAAGCTCAAAATAAAGTTTTTGGCAATTTTTTTTAAAATAGCTTATAAGACCTCAAAATAAGATGTTTTAGATCAAATAAATTCTTTAAAAAAAGTTAACTTCTCTAACTTTTTTCAAAACATCTTATAAGCTTATAAGACTAATATATCATTAGACAAAAACATCATTATTCACACACACAAACTCTCTCCCTCCCTCCCTCTCTAGGATATTAAAGAATTCTCTCTCTATAGGATATTAAAGAATTTTATTGCTACTTTTTTTTGGCATTTGAAAAAGAGAAAATGCTTCATTATTAATAATAGATTATCATAGTTAACACAAAAAAATTGCTGATGAAATTATTTTTACAGAAAAAATATAAATTCAAGATATTATAAATTATACAACTAGAAAAAATCATTGATAAGGAAAGTATCAATTATATATCTATGTTAATATTCGACTAGCAAAAATTTAGGTAATAATTCATCATTTCTTTTTTATTTTTGTTAAAAAAAATATCTATTAAATTCTTATTTGGAATTAAACTAATGTGAGCTATTTATGAAAGTATTTTAAAAAAATATTTAAATCTAAAATATGTCAAGGAACAATAATTTATTTGATTCTAATGGTATCATGTCATTTTTGGTCATTTTACCAATAAAAGATCTTGTTATGCCAAACAACACAACATCTTAAATGATATTTTCACATCTTATTTTATCCAAACACTTTAGGAGCTTATTTTTAAACATCCAACATCTTATAAGTGGGAAAACATCTCATAAGATCTAGGAGCTTATAAGATGTTTTAAAAAAGCTTAGCCAAACACCCTCTTAGTCCCAAAAGGAGGGGGAGAAAAGTAAAGAAAAGGAAATGTGAATCCAAGACCAAAAGGAAAAGAGGAAGAAAAATGCTACAAGATGGAGTCCCAATAGTACTTGTTGTGTGCATGGCCTAATGAAACTTACTAGCAGAAACAATAAATTAACAAGGAGACATATGAGCAGCCTGTGATATGACGCAGCAAAAACAAATTACTAGTCGAAATACACTTGAATCCAGGAATATCATTCACCTTTAAACAATAGACAGCAAGACGCCTCCTCGTTTCTGAGTTCCCATTCTGAAGGTCAGATATAATTGAATGATGGACATCCTCTTTCTGCACAAGTATTGAAAAGTTATAGTAAAACTATTGACCCAATGAAATGAAAAAAAGGAATCAGGCAAAATTGAGAGGCAACATAGCCTGAGTCAAAGAGATCATTATTTCAAATGTGATGCTTAACATCATGTAACAGTTTTAAAGAGCAGAATTTTAGAATTCATCCCAAAGATTATCAATTTAGGTTGGAATTTGAAAGACTCATAAAACTTCCTGACACCTATCATTAACAAAGAGAGAGAACTGCAATTCTCGTGATATCATAGGGAAAAGCTTTTTTCACAGTACTAAGTACTTTTGTATGGTAGGTTTTTCTATCAGTTCTTTGTTACCTTTGCATGGCTGCAAGCTTATTAAGAAATGCCAAGAGATCCAGATTTTATGCTGCTATGGACTTCTATCAGTTTTAGTTCATTTTGAATCATCCATAATACTTCTTTGATCTTCCTAAGCTGTTCAGCATGATTGCCTTCAATTCAGCATAAGAATGTGGACAAGCAAAATCCTCAGTTAAACCAAGAAAACATACATTCTTCTCTAGAAGCAAATTATTCTTTCTTATATACTTCTCGTTTTCTTCTTCAGCCTAAGCCTCTCAATAAGAGTGCCTTGAAAGGTTTATAGTTAGCTGTGGAAGTTATTATCGACATGCTTCTAAAGAATCATGGACAGTGCTCCATCTTGTGGACAAAGGATAACACACAAATCAGTCCTGCTAGCAAGAAAAAACAGCCTCTAAGCAAATGTTATGTCAAAATCAGTAATTTAGCCTTTAATGTGTAGGCCATACTGAAAGCAAAGAAAACGAGATAATTCAGGCTTTGATGAATCTTTCCAAGCATGGAGTACTATAAAATTTGCACAATGCAGACTATCAGGGGCCAATTATAATTACAAGTACCATACTGGTTTAATCGAAGCCTCAAAGGGAGCATGATACTAGAAGCAAGGTAGAGTTTATGATATTCAACCAGAAAGCTAATAGATTAAGTCAAAGAAAACAAGCAGCCATGTCCATTCAAATAAAACCCAATCTTGTACAAATAAAAAATTATATTTCTGTGAAGTTGTTTAAATACCAAAATGTGAATCACAAAAAAGCACACAGCAACAATTTTCGAAATATTTCAAATTATAGAGAAGTGTAAAAACTAAGATGGGCATGGTGTGGGTAATCAAATATAGAAGTGAATTAGAAACAAATATAGCAATAGTTCTTGGAAAGAACTTAATACAACGAAAGCTCACCTGCTCGTTAAGAAAGTGTGCAGAAACAGAATTTAGCGAATACGAACTTAACTTGTGTTCCCTTTGCATAGCCTGCATAAACAAGAGCCAAAAGGTTATGACTTATACAAGAATATTCAGGATTTAATAGCAGGACTTCATATATATTTCTGCTTTCTCTAAAATTCAAATATCACACGACACAATTCCATGAGATGGGAAACAAAACCTGTAGCAGATCAAATTGAAGTCTCCCCTCAACTGTAACTTCCTTACTTTCCCTGGTCCCATATTGTCTGCAGCTCCAGAAGTTTAAGTCAGTTAGTTCCCTTAGCAACAAGTTATAAAGTATGGGTTGTAAAAGAACCCATTCCATGAAATTTACTGCATAAATAAACCAATAAGTTGCTATAATTGACATACATCTGACAAATATTTCTCAAACCAAAAAACTGGGTAAAACGAGAACCCATGCCAGACAAAAGTACAAGTTACTTAAATGCATCATCTAGCTAATATGGAATTGATTTATTGGTTGGGTGTAGCTTAGAAGCGTTCACTTTGTATAGGCATAACAAGCAAGAAAACCTTTATAGATGTGTTGCTCAATACAGGGTATGAGACATTGCTAATAGAAGGTCTGCTATAATAATTAGAACTATTTTTATCTTTCAGTACATTTTTTATTTCGAACTCCGATTCTATTTTGACCTTCAATCTTGCAAGCTGTAATAGTGCTTAGTGACATTCAAGTTGAAAATAGTCCAATACCAACCATATGATTGAACTTACTGGTCTAAGCAAACAAAATGACAAATAGAGACAGCCCCATGAGTTAAAAGAACAAATATAGATACTTTTGGTGACAATAAATCCCAGCATTCCTTAATTTGACTTTTTTAGGTGGCTTTAAGTATCAAGGGCAGAAAGGAGAAATTATTTCAGGACCTGGAAGAAAAAGTTGTATCTTTGACACGGACTCTGCTGTTCCGAATGCGTCCAAGTATTGGAAATTCAGCTATCCCCAATACCTCAGCTCTCTGTCCAGGGAAAGAAAACGGTATATAATCATTCACTTATTTGAACATAATGATATCCTTTTTTATCTTGGGGCAGGTCCAGCAGGTCAAAGTAAAGAGAAAATGTTTCCACCTGAATGAGATATGGCAAATCAAATTTGCAGATGTTATAACCAATTATAATGTCTGGGTCCACTTCACGAATAAAGTCCTGCAGTTAGAAGGTAAAAAATAAAGATGAAATATAGAACTTTTGAACACAAAGTAGAAAGATATGCTAGTGCCTCTCAATGAAAGAAAAGAATGACAGGTGATCCACAAAATAATATCACAAGACAAAAGAACAATTTCAGTTTACAGACATCATCTTCCATCTTGATAATAGTAAAAGCTAATGTGTATGATAAAGAAAAGAAAGCACTTCTAAAATTCCGATTCCCTACTATATCATACTGCGCGTCCACCAATCTTTATGCACAATGAGCATCTGCTCATCCTGAATAGATTCAAGTAGAGAGAGGCAATGGATTAGCTGCAAGGATATCTCTACAAGAAGCTAAAAATCTGGCAACCTAATTCCACGCCTTGTGGACCATAATCAGTGGTGTTTGCATGGACGTAAAGGGAATATTGGCATGCACTGTAAATAATTGCTTACAATTTATTCCAGGGGACTCAAACAGGAGCTGTGCTTGGTACTTGAAGGATAAGTAAATTTCACAGTAAAAGAGCCTAGTCAAAGTGCACAAAGAGTAGAAGCACAGCAGCAAAGTTGGAAATATAGAAAATCGTAGTATGAACTGACTCCTGTGCATCACATAGAAGAACTTGAAAGTAAAAATAAAAAGTTATTGGCTACAGTTCTATAATGATGTATCCAAGACATAAATGAGAATGTCTTCCAAGCAGCTCTACAAATGGAAGGCATAGGTAAACAACTTCGGTTGCCACTTTGACACTAGGACAAACAAATATTATTGTTGTCAGATTTATGCCAAGAACATTACCCTCCAAGCTAATAGAACTTCCTTCTCCGTGTCAAATGACATGACATCAACACCAACAATAGGTGCACATGACTTAAGAGTCATCACATTACGAACAAATGGCTGATCTTCTCCCTGCAAGGTCACTAGATTCGCCACCTAGTAAATAACCAAAACAAAGAAGATCAGAAACTGAACTTTGAGTGAAGCAGCATCCCTTCTTTTTGCTTGCATATGTAATTCTAGATTTACTATACACAAACCTGGATAACAGGATCATGAGTGGGTTCAGGGAAAAGGCCTTTCCTCCCAGCACACTCAATGTCAAAGCTTAATATGCGAAAAGGAGCCATCTTCGAGAATTCCCCTTCAGGAACATGACTGATCAAGTCCGAAAAACTAAGACCATATGTAAGGGGAAATTGTTTAAATAAGATTTAAGTGTGTGGAGAAAGCAAGTTTCTATGCTAAAGACACTACTAATTTCCCATGAGCATAAGGATACAGACAATCGAACTCTAACTGGCAATAGGAGAGATTTCTTGCTGTCTTCTTATATTTTCCATGAGGAACTTCAATCCAATTGCCCCCAACTATGTTGCAATCGATCATGAAACGGAGAGCAAAAAGAACATTACTCTCGTAGGTCATAAAACTCTTCATGCCAAGTCCATCAATTTGTATTCCTCTATCAAGGATACCTGCCAAATTTAAATTTTAAATTAATTGAAATCTTGAAAACTAAACAAATTGTTGCAGCATAAATCATCAGAAACATGCAATCAACAGTTTAAAATATCACCTACTTATTGAATACTTAGCGCAAGCAACAATCGCTATCAATTATGCATAAGCAACAAGTACAGGCCATTTGAGAATGCTTCACCACATAGTAGAAGGGAATGACAGGTTTATCAGTTTGAATCTGAAAGCAAGAAAAAGAAATCGTAATTCATACCACGACAGCTGGTAACCATTGTTGGCAGTGCCACTACAATTTTAAGAAAGGGCTGAGAACTCTGCTGTTGATAATACATTATGCTTCTTCTTTGAACCAGTTCAATGCGACGAACAAATTTGGGAACCTTACTATTCCGGTTTGCTTCCCTCATCCTACCCTGTAGTAACCGCCAAGATTGACAAGAAAATCCAAAGAATAAATTATGTCGATGAACACAATCATTGAACTGACATGAGCATAGATGAAATCATGAGATTTGAAGACAGATTCACACATTTAAACAACCTGTGAAAAACTACCTCAAGAATTTGATGGAAATGGGATATGTCGTCAGGACCCATTCCTGGAGGGCAGCTGATGTAAAAATATGGCTCAAATCCATGTACAAGAGAGCAAACACTATGTCCTGGACAAGAAAGACTTCAGAAATGAAAAATGATAGTGGTATTGTCTTCAACCTAATAAAGGATCTCTGTGACTCATTCAAGTCTCTAACAAAAGAAAATAAATAATTACTATACAAAGGCCATGTTCAGTGGCAAACACCATATATTGTAATACCTAAATAGTCTAAGACCCTTAAAAATAGCATTGCAATAAAAAAGTACACACGGTATAAATACACTTCTTTTGTTAAGCAGGCTCCATTGAGGAACTTAGAAATTTAATTCGACTTGGCATGACTAAATTACTAACCAACAACACTGCATCAAATGCAAGTGATAGTCACCCTAAAATTTGTGAAGCAGCAACCCTCGACAGCATATATTAACTTCAACATTTCAAGGACACAAACTATTTGACTTGAATATTTGGTATGATAAGGGCGATCTTTGCTCATTCCCAACAAATACTGGCTGAAAGAAGGTACAATCCACATCAGCTCCATATAACACATTCAACTGTTTTAGATGGTTGAAAGCTAGAAATTAATCAAAATCACAACTCAGTTCAATTCCATTGAGTTTTGTTAGGTTCATCAAGAAATATCAGTAAGAACTCTAGCATTCATGACATAGGACTTCTGTGAAGATGAGCAATTGGAGAGCAAGAGTTGAGGAGGAAAATTTATTCTCTTTCAAATGCTTTGCCAAATTATAAGTGAATAGAAAGCACCATCAAGAACAAGGGTCACAAGTTTTATTTAATGCTAGCTGTTCTCTCTTTTGCCTTCCATATTTGAAAAGAAAATGGCAAAGACAATCTCACATACGTAGAATAACATCGAGGGCACCTATAACTTAATGCTTCTGGCCCATTCGAGAATCCAAGTATAAAATATGCTTCTTGCACATTAAAATGTGATAGTTCCCAGACGAGCGAGAGAGAGAGAGAGAGAGAGAGAGATGACCTTCTCTGGTTACCCCAAAAATCCTAATAATTGCAGCCGGACCTGAAGAGCTTGGAAGAAATTCCTTGTGGCTATCTCCAATAACATAATCAATTTCCAACTGTTGAAATACTTCAGAGCAGAATTAAAAGACAAATTCCGTCAGCAGTTACATTAAAAGTTCCACAATTTTCTTCAAAAGACTCAAAAGTTATACATTCGCAGTTGTGAAGACTGACACAGAAAAAATTCTTACCTCGGTTAAGAATTACACATAAAATTTTAACTTTTAAGCCAAATATAAGAGGCAAATGGAGCCACTAAAAAGAAAATGAGGAAAAGATACAGCAATTGTGGGCACAGAGTACAAAAGCAGCAGAGAAGCAAAGCTTTGAGTTTGAATTTCAGCATATACCGATGTTCTGGGACTGGGACAAGAGGGAAGGGGAAAGCGCTGGACGCTTCCACTTGGCCAGACGGTCGGCGAGGGCACGGCGCTGCGAGTCTTCCTCCTCGTACTGGAGTAGGGTTTCCTCGAGGAATACGTCCTCGTCTAACTCCTCTTCCTCCATCGCTGCTTGATGCTTCAGTTGAGGAGATGGAGTTGCCGGCGTTGGCGGTTGCTGGCGTTTCCGTGGGTTACCGGTGGCGCTCATGGTGGCGGAGGGAGGGTTTAGAGAGGGAAATGTGTGTTAAATTCCCGCCAGTTTCACCACAGTTGGGAGTTTATATATATTGGGATATCACGCAAACGGCACGTGATGCAACCTCGGCTTTGAGTTCATTTTTGTGAAATATAAAATATGTTAGTTTTATTTATATATTCAGTCTCTATACAAAAATAAGTTTAATCAACAAGTTAGTAAGTTCATAGTAAATTTTATTTTATATTAATTATTAATTTTTTAAATTATCTAATAATTGAAGAAAATTAAGAATATATTTTTGTTAAAAATAATTTAAGCTTGTCAACATAACATAATAAATAAAAATTCTAAAATAATTTTTATTTTAATGATAAACTTAAAAAAGAAGCTCGAGTTCAAAATTATACGTTTGAGCTCGAGCTTCATAATTTTTTTATCAAACTCGACTCATTTACGCCCATAACGCCTACTATTTCTATAGAATAAACACAATATATATATATATATATATATTTAGGCAAAATTTCACTTTTGGTCCCACTAAATAGGGTCATTCTCACTTTTGGTCCCCCGCTTTAGGTGCTCAACACTTGTAGTCCCAAAATTCTAATTTTTTAACACTTTTAGTCCCACGCCGTTAAAAACTGACGGAAACAGCACGTGACTTGCACGTGCTGTTAGTCAACTGGTATGGTACATGTTGGTCAACGGCAAAATATCACTTTTGGTCCCACTAGATAGGGTCATTCTCACTTTTGGTCCCACGCTTTACGTTTTCAACACTTGTAGTCCCAAAATCCTAATAGAGAGTGGGACTGAGACATTCCAGGACAACAACGGCAAGTTCTCGGCGGTTCCTTACAGTGAAAGCTTAATCTTCATCAAAAGCAACTCAACATCTGAAGCAGAGTGAGTGAGAGTGAGAAGAATGCAAATGCAGAGAGACAGAGAGGCCTAAGAGCCGCCATGAATGAGGCTGGGAAGGAAAAAGAAATTGAGTGTGAGAGGGTTCTTTGTTTGAGCTGTGTTCATTGAGTCATCCTCTGGACCAAATCTTGCAACTTCTCAGACAAATACTACTGGTATGATAAAATGCAGAGAGACAGAGAGGCCTAAGAGCCCCCATGAATGAGGCTGGGAAGGAAAAAGAAACTGAGTGTGAGAGGGTTCTTTGTGAGGCTGGGAAGGAAAAAGAAACTGAGTGTGAGAGGGTTCTTTGTTTGAGCTCGAGCTCGACGAGCTCACTGAGGTTGAGCTCGAGCTCAAGCTCGATACATTATTTTCGAGTTCTCGAGCTCGAGCTCGAGCTCGATTTTGTTCCAGAAATTGCAGAAGAATAGAGGTGGGAAGCAGAAGAATTTTAAAACATTACATACAAAATTTTTCAGAAATTTTGCTAATCGATAATGATCTTCCATACAACATTACAACTCTTTTATAAAACCAAACAACAACAACAAGAAATAAGCAAATCATTGTCCCCTGAAAACACACTCAAACCCAATAAAAAAAATTAAACAAGATGCTAAAAATACACCCAAACCATCTGATATCGAAACATAAGAGTAATCATTCAAGACGGTGTATCGTTGAATCAGGCCATGTGATTTTAAATCATACCGTCTGATATGATCTAATAGACACAATCTTGAATATATTTAAATTATGTATGAATCAGGAGCCCAAATTTTAAGATATCGTAATTATTGATTAAATTTTTTAATCTCATTATATATCTAATAAAAATTATTATACCGTTGACCAACATCTAGTGGGACCAAAAGTGAGAATAACGCTATCTAGTGGGACCAAAAGTGATATTTTACCGTCGACCAACATGGACCATACCAGCTGACTAAGGCACGTGACGTGTCACGTGCCGTTTCCGTCAGTTTTTAACGGTGTGGGACTAAAAGTGTTAAAAAATTAGGGTTTTGGGACTATAAGTGTTGAGCATCTAAAGCGCGGGACCAAAAGTGAGAATGACCCTATTTAGTGGGACCAAAAGTGAAATTTTGCCATATATTTATTGTGGCAAGTTTTGTGATCCGACTATTCTTAAATATCCATAGCATACAATTCACGATAAATATCACCTGATGTATAGCGAGGGTTTGTCATTATTGCCCACTATACCCTCGAGGTTAAGTGAAAGCCGCAACATTTCCTAAACTCGATACAAATTTAACAAAGTTGCCATTGCAATTTGGCAAGTTTATTTCATATTGGTCAAGTGTCCGAACTAATCGATCTATCACAATGCTAATCTAGCAATTGCCTAAAGTTGGGTGATACTTGAAACATATAATTCATTTTAAACAGTTAATGAGGTCTAGTTTAATTGATAAAGTTGAGGTTTTATAACTCTAAAGTCATGGTTTCGAATCCCACTAATATGTGTATGATATTTTACTTTAATAATATGTATTGTTCTACTTTAATAATAGGCATTGATCATATATAATTATCTTATATTTATTAGTGTATATTATTATAATTGTCGATTATCATTAGATATTTGATATTCATAATTATAATTAATTTATTCAAAAAACCCACTAAAAAAAAAACTCCCTTCAAACAAATGTAACTTTAAGATTTTGATAAGATAAAACTAATGTTGCTTGGAGTACGAGCAAAAGAATTAAACTCAATAATCTATCTTAAATTTCGACTCGCTTAGAACTAGATTAATAACTTGTTGATAACCTCATTAAGTTTAAGTTAAAGATATAATTAACAGTTTAAGATAAAAAGTAGGGATAATTACACTCAATTCCCCTGATTTTTTGTATAATTATACGTAGACTCATGTGGTTTGGGAATCACATGTAACACATCTGAGATTTGTTTCTGTCCACTAAATAAGTCACTCTTTTAGTTAAAATTCATTGAATTTAGTGGCGTTAACAAAAAACTAAATCGAATTGCTATTTACTTTTGATTGACTGACTACTGATTTATTATAGGTCAAATAATTTTTTTGGACTAAATTAACCTTATATCGATGAAGATATAATTCTTCACATGCATTAATGCGTGAAAATATTTTAGGGTAATTCGATCATAAAAAAAATTATTTGACTTGCGATAAATTAGTAATAGGTCAATTGGGGTTTAATATATATTTTATTATGATTTTTTGTTAATATCAGCAATTTTTGTGAATTCTGACTGATGGAAGAACTTTTTTATTAGACGAAAACAAACCTCAGATGTGATAGATGTAATTTTTCAAAAGATAGAGGATTTACATATAATTACAAAAAATTAAGGGGAGGGGAGTGTAATTATCCCTAAAAAGTATAATAGTTACTAAATATCAAGGTAAATTACATCAGCACCCTCTAAAATTAGGTCAAAATATACAAATGCCCTATACATTTTATAAAATTACAGCTATACCTTCTAAACACTATAGTTGTAATTGCAATTACATATGTTATCCCTTATTTAAAGACAACAAAAACAACTCTTAAAAAATATTACACTAATACTTGCGAGGGACTATAATTATAATTTTTTTATTTATGTAAGTTGCCACTGTAATTCCCTACAAATTATTTATACTTTGGCCAGCACGCCGGCGTCCTTGCTGCCAATCGATCCATTCCATTCCTGGCTCCACTAAAGTCGTGACAACACCGTGAACCCGTTGCTGACAAATAGAGAAGTGCGACTTCAATGTCGACACTAATGCATCAGTAATTCTCCTATCAGGCTTGTCCTCTCCAACTATTTGCAGCTGAAGTATGCAGTTTTATGTTTTGGGGGTATTTTGAAGAAAAGCTATGCCCCGGAGTATATCGAGGTCCCCGTCGTATTCGCGGAGGCGATACTCCCGGTCTCGCTCACCCACCAGCCACCGCTACTCCAGCCGCCGTACTTCCCGCCGTGACCGTACGCGTTCCCCTCACAGCAGGTCGCTTTATTGATACCCTCCCCTAATTATTGTTACTTGTTCGTTCTTCAAATGCAATAACTTTTTCGGAATGTCTGCGGAAGTTTTATATCGCTAGCTGCAAATTTTAATGTTGTTATCTTGTATATATATTCTTGTTGTTAGTCATTCTGTCCCTGATATGACCTATTAATTTCATTATTTTTTAGTGCGATTGCGAATAGTTTAGTTAATTTTCTGAAAGTTTTTGGTCTTAATAATTTGTTGAACAGTTCACAAGTATTAAGGTTCTGAAGTTGTGTGAATAGTAATCGTGAAAGGAAATGGGGAATACAGCCAAAATATTAGAGATTGGTTTCATACTGCAGTCTGTTTTGATATGCAAATTGTTAGAGCAAGAAAGGTGCTCTATAGGAAATGATAATTTGTTTCATTGCTTTCTTTATTAGGAAAAGTTACATCGTGCTTAGAAATAGATAGAAGAAAGGTGCTAGAAGCTCAATTTGGACTTCTAAATAAAGTTTGCAACTTGTCAAATTTGGATATGATAAAAGAGAACAGCAATGGAAAAGGCTATAGCAACCCAATTTATTTTTCTCATTATATTGAGATGCATCAATCTTTATATTGCTATGATATTCCAAACAATGTCTTTTCCTGTAGTAAATCTTTGCATTGCAGGCGAAGAAGTCGTTCTGGTACGCCACGTCGACGAAGAAGTCGTTCTCCAGCTTTGAGGCGCAGGAAGAGCCGTTCCCCAACACCAAGGCGGCACAGGAGACGTAGAAGCCGAAGTTCTTCATCTCTTTCGTCAAAATCCCGTAGTCCGAGTTCAACATCAGTAGATCGCAAGCTTGCCAATGGAAAACTCAAAAAGGAAGAAGAAGAAAAGAAAAGGTAAAACAAGCTCCTCTCTGTGCCTCGCATATAACATATTTTGATCATATTGTGTTGGCATTGGCAATGAGTTAAATTTAAGGGACTGCTCTATAATGTGTTGGCTTCAATGTCTCAGAGTTTATGTGAAATTTTTATTTGTTTCTCTCGATACCTTCCTCATGGTGATCAAATGTGGAGTTGTCACGGTTGGAGCTGTATGTTTGAGATAGTTTAACCTTGAGATCTTATACGACGTAGCACTGATATATATGATCTCTTTCACTTGATTCAGAAAACAATGAGACCATATAATCTGGCCACTTGTCTTATTACTTACTTCATTCTGTTTTTGGGTATAACATAAGTTGGTTTTGTGTCTGATTCATTCAAAATGACCCTTCTTTTATTTATTCAATAATTTTTTATTCGGATTGAAAGCTAAATAAAGAATTCTCTTGGAGAATGGCATGTTTGTCAATTCAATTATATCTGTTGGCACCTAACCATACAAAATTTATATGTTTAACTGTATTATGGTGAGAATGATTTAGTTTGATTTATTTAAATTACAATTGATGGATAGAATGGTCACATACCAGAATAAATAACTAGTTTTTGGAAAAACAGTACAATTTGTTGGGACAATTAGAAATAGAATATGGGACATCCCTTGTAGGATGAAGGGTGTATCCATTTGGTTTCGCTTATAAGCATGTTAGGTAATATGCTGTAGTGGTTGCCTCTATGCTGCTTTTCTTCTTATCTTTCCAGTTTGTCTTCAACATGATAATATAGATGAGTCTTGGACAATTTTAAGTCGAAGTATCTTTTTGTGGTTAACTGTGGACATTTCAGAGGCCTTGACATGTCTAAATCTGCTATAGGAGAAGTATTCTGCGCATCTAACTTTTGTGGGTTCTTGTGACCTTAGTTGCTTCTCAGCTTTCTACGTTCTTGGGACTTAGGGAGACCATCGAAGGAGGTTAAAAGAACATACTTAATTGCTGTTTGATGCTTTCTCCATGTTTTTCTCAACTTTAAGAGGGCTCCACTTTTTGGAAGTTTCTCTTTCTATGAGGTATCATTAGTAATTTAACGAGTAACTGTGCTTCTAGACTGCAGCATGAGGCAGAGCTTAAACAATTAGAAGAAGAGACTGCAAGGAGATTAGAGGAGGAAATTCGGAAAAGAGTTGAGGAGAAATTGGGTTCTGAAGAAGTTAGGGTAGAAATTGAAAGGCAAGTAGAAGAAGCTCGGAAGAAGCTGTTTGATGATGTTGAAGCTCAACTTGAAAAAGAAAAGGAAGATGCTCTTGCTGAAGCAAGGCAAAAAGAAGTAAGTCCTTTGGTTGCTAATATAACTTTTTTATCTTCCAGTTTGAACAAGTCATGCGACCATGCTGTATCCGTCTCGCCAAATTTCTCTTTTTCCTCAAACAGACAATGTTGTCTTTTTGAAGCTATTATAATGGTAGAACAGAATCCGTGACTTTGTCTTAGAACTTGTCAGATAGTTATCCTTGTTCGTATCGTGTGATTTTGATGAAAACACTGCCCTGCTTTGCTTTTTACTTGGTTGAATTAATTCTGGTAAACACTGCCCTGCTTTGTTTCAGTTCCCCTTACATGGTTGCAGGGGATGCTCTCCTGTGTAAAAAGTAGTCTTGGATTAGTTACACTTTACCCCATCTGAATTAGCTGAATGACCTACTCCTCTCTTGTGTCTTTCATAATTACAGAAACCTCCTATCTATATTGACCACATTTTCGCGACTTCCTTGCTACAATAGTTTTGGATGGTTAATTACGAAGTGAGTAAAAAAAAATAAAATATTATACTTCTTGTTTTGCCTGTGATGCAACTGTCATCATATTTTGTGGATTCATATAATTTTGTTAAACTTGAAATTTACAGGAGGTTTGAATATAAAATAAGAATATAAGATCGTAAAGGAGGAAAAATGTAATAGAATGTTCTTCCAAAAGTATAAGTGTTGGATAAAAAAAGTGAGTCGTTACAAGAGAACTGACAATTGGTGGTTGCATTTGGCTCATTCTAAAAAATGTTATTGACAATCAATTTTGCATTTATTCAAGACATAACTAGTTCGAGTACCTTTATATTTTTGTAGGAAATACTTATAAAGAGAAATACCTTGACAGAATATATATCCTTAATCTACATATAAAAATTCTTTTCTTTATCCTATTTTTCATTTTCAATTCTAGGTTTTTGTTTTCTTCTCTCATGACATTTTCTTGAGAGTGAAAATACCGAGGTAGGCAGGGGACAAAAGGGAGAGAGATAACAAGTTAGGTAAAGAAGGGACGGTGAATGTGATGGTGAAAGGAGCAAGGTGGGGGCATACTTATAAAAGGCTCGCCATGGTGCAAGACCATAAAAACGGCTCGGGGCTTGCTCCGGGCGCAGAAATGGATTGCCATTTTTCTATGGCGCCCCAGAGCGCTATAAGCCTAGCCTTTTAAAGGTTGGGCTTCGCCCAGTTTTCGATGAGGCTAGGCTTGCTCAAGCCAGCTTTTTAACTTACTTTTTTAAAGAAAGCAAAAGAAAATAGAAAAGAAAAACAAAATATGAAGAGAAAATTCCTAACTAGTTGTTTTACTTATCTTTTTTTATGGTATAATGGTTAATATAGTTTCTAGTGTTTATATTTAATTGTTTGTGTAATACTAATGTTAAAGATATTGATGTCTGAATATATAATTTATTTATGCAAATATGTCGAGTCTTTAAAAAAGGCGTGCGCCATGGCTTCAGGCACCTTTGTGTGATGATGTGTCACGCACCTTTAACAACTATGGGTAAGGGTAGAGAGATAAGGGGATGCGGGGAGATGAGGAGATGGGTGAAACCGTGGAGGAAGAGGTGGCGGTGATGGTGGTGACGGAAAGGGAACAAGAGAGAGAGAGGTAGAGATGGAGAGAAAGAGGAGGGATTGTGGTGGTGAATATTTGGCCTCTGGTTTAGTAGAGTTATGCCTCTTTGGATGTTGGCAAAGTAACAAAAATGGGGATTTAGTCTATTCTAAAGCTTACGTCCAAAATCCAGATTCCAGATATTATTTTTGTAATTGGGGGCCAAAAAACTGACATTTGCATTTAAGGATTTGAATTTTCTATGAATTCTGTTTGGGTTTTCTGCTGGAGTAAACTTATAAGGAAGGTCTGTGTTTTATGAAATATGGATGGAATCAGTTCGTAGTTTAGCTTCTTTCAGATGGGAGATAAGTGTAGTTAACCCCATGTTCTTTATGTGTTTATTGTCTATCCATTCAAGTCTACAGCAATTAATGAAGGCTTCTACTATGTTGCTGTTTAGGACCTACACCTAATCCAATCAGCTATTCAGTTGCTTCTCCTTCTTTGTTGGTTCTGTGTAATATTTGATATAAACCAAACTGTTTCCGTAATCACATAATAGGAACAAGCTCGGAAGGAGAGAGAAGAGCTTGATAAGATGCTTGAAGAGAACCGGAGGAGGGTAGAAGAGGCTCAGAGGAGAGAAGCTCTGGAGCTGCAGCGAAAAGAGGAAGAAAGACTGCGGGAGCTGGAATTGATTCAAAGACAAAAGGAAGAGGCTGCTCGAAGGAGAAGAATCGAAGAGGAGGAAGAGCGCGCAAATCAGATATTACTGGGTAAGAACAAGTCTAGGCAAAAAATGGTTGGTCTGTAGACGAGTTGTCTCAATTCCTCTGAGGATCGTTGTAAGCCTAACTGATCTTGGATATCTGCAACCTACATTTTGGTTCCACTTATTGGCTACCCAATCTTTCATTGAAAATATGCCAATCAGTTGTATCAATTTAAACTTTTCAACAGTTTCATTTCATTATTTGCAAATGACATGTTAGCAAGATTGGTCTCTTTGTCGGGTATTTTTGTCTGCCTATCTATGTAACAATATTCCCTCACTAAGAGGGGTAAAAGAGAGTTCCACTCTTTTGGGTCAAGTCGTTTGATGGAAGGTCCTGAGATGATTATACCCCATGATCAACAAATAAATACTCATTTGGAGCTAGAGTTCTAAAGGACCTCGTTAATTCTGCAGTTTTCACATCATTAACATGATCTGGAAGTTTATATTGGTTTGTCTACACTTAATACGACGAAAAACATTTATATTGGCGTCGTGAGTTGAAACAACAATCAATAGCTGAGTCGTGGGCGAAGCAATGATCAATAGCTGTTATTGTTTACATTTGATCATAATAATTAACCAACCATAATTAAAAGGTTATATCCAAAATCCCCAATAAGAGAATTTATTATAGTATATGATGGTGGAATTAGTTTAAATTTAGAGCAAATTACAGCCACCTCTTTTGAGATTCGATGTAATTATAAATACATTTTATTGTTCGAAAATCTACGAATATTCTCATGATTTAAAGATTTGTCTAACAACGAGTTCATTTTGTTAACATTCACCGGGTTTTCATTTAATTTTGTGATTAACTCATCAAAATGTCCTTTCAAATTATAAATAATAATTTTATATATTTTTAAAAAATTTCTGAAATATTTTAATTGGCTAATATCCCAATTATGTATTTTACCAATTCTCAAACTTTTTTATATTCTTTTAAATATTCTTTATTATGCTTTAGAAAAGTTCAGTAAGGATAAATTAGTAATGTCCACATCATAGTATAGGGGTTGCATAAATAATTTTCATTTGAAGAGAGTATTTTGTAGGCTTTTAATAATGGGAATGTATTTATAACTATGTCAAATCTCAATAAAGGTAGCTATAACTTACCCTTACATTTAAATAATTGAATATTAGTTGAAATAAATTGATTATAATCATTGCTATCGGATATCAACATCTAACAAAGATAATTATAACAACATAATCTGATGAATAATATCGAATAAACCGAATCTAACAACACCTATTATTACAGTAGAAACAACACATCTACTATTACAGTATAAATGATATACATACTTTTTAGTAAAAACAACATCCCACACATAAGGTGAGTTCGAACACATGACCCTCATTGGCCTTTTCAATGTCTTTTAAAGTAAATTGTGAACCAACAAATACACCAATATTTGGACTCTACCTTAACTTTTTTTTTAAAAAAAAAAAGTTTTAATCTTGACAAACTCGAGTTTCAAACTCAATAATAATTTAACTCCAATCCGCATTCAATCAAGATAAACAGTTGATTAATCTTACAACTTTACATCAAATTTACGAAATAAAAATAACAAGTAGTCCAGACCCTATAAATTCTACAAAGTAAGTAGGTTTAATATTTGACATGTGAATAGTTTATTTCTAGAAAAAAAAATAAAAATGAAACAATTCATACAAATCAATTTATCACATAATTAGTGAAATTTGCTCAAATGTAGCTATGTACTAGAATTGTCTTAAAAGTACCATGAAAAGCCACTCCATGCTTGAAATAAACACGCACACCAACTGCCCTAAACCTCACAATTTATGTAGGTGCTAACCTACGACAAGTTTTGCTTTTTCTTCGTTTGTCCTAATCACAAACTCAATTATTCCACATGTGATTGATTTAAAATTGGTAAAAAAAGACGATGGTGTGCTAATTAATTCAGATGCTACGCAATTAGCATAACTATGGATAATTTCATTTAAAGGTTAATTGATGATGCTATCAACGTATCGGGATCATTTGTATTTTGCCTCCGATCTTTAGAAAAATAAAACAAATTTTGAAAAAATTGGAGAAAATTCAAGAAAATCTGATATCTCATTTGGAGATAAACAATTTTATATTACAAAGTAAAATCAAACCAGAAAGCAGAGAGCTTTTTGTAACATCAAGTGTGTGAATTTCCTAAATCAAATAAAAAAAGTTTAAACTTCAATTTACAGATAAAAAGTTTCAACATAACCACAAAATTAATAGAACGTAACAAAGATTGGGGAAAAAACCCGGATGAGGAAAGCAAAAAACCCCACCGACACCGATGAAGAGATCGACCTCCAACAACCTATATGAAGAAAAACATGAAAGAGTAATACTTCACAATAATACCAAATACGCTCCTATTGTATAAAAAGAGGCAAAATCAAAACCAAAAAAGATATAAAAAGAAAAAAATCGTATGTATTTCTATTGGCGCCACCATCAGGTAAATGTGTATTTCTACAGGTGCCAACATTACATTTGACTTGTAATATGAAGTTGTTTATCATATTGAATTTTATGAAAATTTTCTCCATTTTTTTCTTTTTAATGTTTTTTTCCTTAAAAGTTTTTTTTGGGGGGGGTGGGGGTGGGAGGGGAAGTTGCAAATGACCCCATATATATTTTTTTTTAAATAATACATCGATTCAATCAATATATCAATATGACTAAAAAATAATAACAAATTACATGGATTCAATAATACATTAATTTAACTAGTAACAACAATAAATTATAATAACTCGCATAAAGTTGAGATAAACACTTACAGAAAATGAGACATATACTCACACGTCTGGTGAGAATCAAATCCATTATCTTGAATTGGTTCATGGGACCTCAACTTTAGTCTTAATAGCTTAAACCATCATTGATAAATGACCCTATACGTGCCTCGGTATACTACTAAATAAATTTTAATTTTAAACATGACGAGAATATAATAATTTCAGATTATTGCTATATAATAATAGAACAAATTTCCAAGATTGGATGGATCTCATTTGATATTAATCAATCATGTGTGTCAATTTTAACTTCCAAACGAAATTAGACTGCTTGTTGTTTTCATAAAATTAAATTAAGTTACTGTTGCTTTCACTATATATTGAATTATATATGTGGAACTGCAACCCTATTGGTAAATTTTTCTTGAAATAAATTCATAGTATTAGGATTTATTCAACGCTGTCACTATTATTAATTAATTATTCAGTTTTGTTCCTAAATTATGCAAATATATATAGGGAAGAAACATGTCTATGAAAATAAATTTATAATTTGGCCTTATAAGATGTATTATTTTTTGTTAATACTTAACTATATGTCGTGTCACGTTTTTCTCTGTGTGCATATAATAAAATATAATTATTCATATTTTAAAATATATTACAAATAAAAATAATATATATAAACCAAAATTCTGTGCAATTATATGTACTAAAAAAATTTAAATTCACTCCTATTTTGTTTAAGTTTATTGTTAATTTTTGAAATAATATATTAGTATTTATTTTGCATGTATATGTAATCATTCTTATCAATATAACAAAGTGTCAATTTTTAATTTAATCTGAGCAAAATTATGTATTGATAATTAATGAATTAAAAAAAGTTATCAGATGATTTTTGTATGCGAGGTTGTAAGGCAATAATAAATTTTAATATGAAAGAAGAACTTATGAGCTTCAATAAAATAGAAGTATTACTAAAAATTACGCACACGTATTGCGTTCCGCCATATTTAGTATTAAAAAATATGTGGCGATTTCACTAACTGCCAGTGAGATCTTTATATATATATATATATATATGAAACCCTTTGAGTGTGTATAAACCCTCTTTCCTTTATAATAGTATAGATATATATTAGTATAGATTATCAACACGATAAGAGAATTGGTGTAGTGGTTTAAAATGATGTGGAGTCACTTTTGTAATAAAAAAGGTAATTATAATTATTATTTAAATGTTATATTAAAAATTGATATTGCGGTGTCATTAATCGCTATTTGTAGTATAAGAAGATGACAAACAAAAACTCTTAATATATGGGTAGCAAATAGTAGTCCGTCGTTAATTTTCTTTTTGACAATCACAGAATTCCGACCACCAAAATTTTTTAATGTGATTGAAATTTTATGTGTACAAATTTAAAATTTTTTAAATTGAAGATTTTGCTGACTGTGTAGACTTTAAAAATACCTACCACCTAAATATTGACTTGGAAAAAATAATTCTATATAATTATAAATTATAAAATAGTTATTATATAATATAAATTTTCAAAAAATAGTATAAATTAAAAAAAAAATCTCTTTCTCTCTCCACCGAGGGGAAGGAGGGCCACACAGCGGGGGCGACAACGTTAACCCCGAGCAACTGGGCGTTGTCGTCATCAGCCTCTACGGGCGCCGTTGCCCTTTTTTTTGGGGGCGGCGGCAAGGGTATGGTTGGGGTAGAGGTTAGTTTTTTTACTTAAATTTATATATTATAAAATAGTCATTTTATTTTTTATAATTTATTATTATTTATAAAATTTTTATATTTTGTTGTGTGACCGTCGAACTTTATTTTATACTTTTATAAAAAAAATTATAATAACTTTATTTATGTATTTATACTTTTTTTATTATGTCCGTAATACATTTAAATTAATTTTTTTTTCTTGAAATAATGTATTAGATTATATATTTTGTTCTATTTTTATAATATATTTTTAAAGAGTGTAAGATTGTTTATGATATGTACGCAGGAACGTCGTGTCATGACAGTTAGTGTAACATATAAATTTGAAGTTTGCTTTATGCAATATAACTTTTTTTTTTCTTTTTTTTCTGTAAACACTTATGTGGCAGATGAGAGATAAAAAAAAAATTATCCAGTTAGTAAAAAGCTCCCAAATAAAAAAGTGTTTCCCCTTTTTTTCTTCATGTAATTGCTTATGTGGCAGAAAAGTAATAAAAAAAAATCCGGTCAGCAAAAGCCCGAAATAAAAAAAATTCTCATTTTGTCCGCCTCAACAAATTCCAATCACTTTTTAAATTTCAATGGCTAGAGTCCTGTAATTGCAAAAAAATATTAATTGTGTGTTACTGTTTGCCGCTCCTATTAATTTGGAGTCGTTGTTTTGCTACTTCCCCAAACATAAGGACAGTAACGCAATTAAGGCTTCTTTTCTATAAGTAACAAAATATGGAAAATATCAATTAATTACGACTGTATAACGGTTGTTAGCTGTTGTTTTTGCATGTCAGGCTCATATTTTAAAAATTATGATAAATATTTTGGTCATACCTAAAATTACAACAGAAATTTAATCGTGATCAAAACTTCAATTACCACTTATTTTGTCTGATCACAGTAAATAATACTGATCTACTATTATTTTTAAGTTGTAACTATCAAATGAATTAAAATACTTTTCTTTTCTCAACTCAAGTAATTAATTGAATTAGTTATAAGTGTGATCAACAATCATAACTTAAAGATTCTAATAAATTATATTATTATTATAATTAATTTAATTCGAAATAAAAAATTAAATTTTAATCACATGTAATAAATATTTATTATAGTTTCAAATATAACCGAAATATTTGCTATAATTTTTATATTTGATTAATGTTTTGACCTCACTTATAGAAATAACGATTAATAATCATTGTACAATTATAATTAATTAATATTTATTATTTTTCTCTTTTAATAATAGTAATTAGTCATTATTAAAAAATAATATAATGGCCAAGTAGGATTTAATATGTATTTTTTAATTTACGTATTATATTAGGATTCAATAATGGGACCTGGCCGTGCCCGCGGGCGCTGCCTTGTGTGCACCTGCGCCGTTTTCAGTAACATTTACTGAATGATTCAACAATGGAGTCATGCCCAAAATTTAAAATGAACATAACATATAATTTAGGGGTAATTACACCTCTCTCCTAAAATTTAGTTTAATTATACATAAATTTTTTATGATTTAGAAAATTATATATAGCACCCCTGAACTTTGCTTCTGTCTAATAAATAAGTCCCTCAATTAGTTAAAATTCACCAAAGTTGCTGATAACTAACATTTTTTTTAAACAAAAATTTATATTTTTTTCCAATTGACTTATTTTCGATCAAATAAATCTTTTTGTGACTAAATTACCCTCATACGTCTTCACACGTTAATACATATAAGGAGGTATATTTTCACAATTATAAGAATAGCTTATAAATATTATTTAACTTGCAATAAATGCACACATATGTGATAAATTTGACCTTTCGAAACAAACACATAAGAAAGTAACATGGAAGAATATTGTAAGAACAACATTATGAACTATAAATAGAATTATACTGAGGTAGCTTGAATAAAAGTCACTTTATGTTCGAATTAATTAATAATCAAAATATATTAACAAATATTTCAAGTTTGATTTAGTTTCATTTACTGGATTCAATTCATTTGCAACTATTATTTGTTGGTGACGGATACATTAACGTCATTTTCGTACGTGTATTATATATAGTGGTGTAAATAAGTCAAGTTCGACCAGGAATCTGAGCTCAGTTCACAAACGAGCTCTCGGACGAGCTCGTATCAAACTCGAGCTCAATTAATTTTTTTTCTAATATATTTGAATTTAAAAAAATATGGACTATTGTACCATATGGAATACATTATTCAAAAATTTAAATAAGAACCAGAAAGAAAATATTCACAAGAAGACAAAAAGAAGCAATACGATGAAAGAAAATTGACGGCCATGAAAACATGCGGTCCAATCAAAATGTATTAAATTGTTGATTAATATTTTTTAGATAATATAAACTAATACCATATTTTAATATCATCTACAAACTAAAATTTGAGATATGGTCTAAGAGTTCTAATATATAGTGAATAAATGCATTTTGTTGTAATGGATTGAAATTAATGTAACCATAAAATTCATATGAATTCTATTAAATATTTATTAACAAAAAATTATTAAAATGTACTAAATTGTTGATTAAGCTTGTTTTTAGATAATATAAATCAAAATTCATATTTTAATATCATTTAAAAGGGTAAATTACATTTTTTGTCCCATAAGTGGATTTTTTTTTCAATTTCAGGACCAAAGGGGGGATTCCGTTAAAAACTTGACACTAGCCTCAATTTTTTAACGGAATTCCTCATTTGGTCCTGAAATTGAAAAAAAAATCCACATATGGGACTAAATGTGCTAATTGGCCTAAGTGTGAGACTAAAATTGAAATAGGTCCACTTATGGGACCAAAAAATATAATTTACCCCATTGTCAAGTGCCCTGTAATTTAGGACAGGAGGCAATTTTTGTCCTATCCGAATTGTTTTTTATAATTTAGTCCTGTAATTTTAAAATTTTGGCAATTTTAGTCCAATTGCATGTGATTTTGTAGGACCCAATTAAATTGCAATTCTAATACTGTAACTTGGGGATTAAGGGGTTGGCATTATTGATCCTGTACGAATTAATTTTTGCAATTTAGTCCTATAATTTTAAAATTTTAGCAATTTTAATCATTTTCCGACTAATTTCTTCGAAAATTGCATATAACTTGCACATGATCCAATTAAATTATAATTTTAACCCTGTTAAGGATTGACATTTATTATCTTATATAAATTAATTTACAAGATTAAAAATTACAATTTATGCGGTGATCTTTTCTATGTAGAGAATAATTTATCTATTTTTTTTTTTGTGATGTAGAATTAATTTAAAATAATTCAAATCATTTCCCTTTGAAAGCAATTTTAAAGTTTTCACCTTAGACCAAGTTTTTGTTCCATGAAGAGTAGTCCATCACCTTTTCCCATATTCCCTTCTCTCTATATATTCAACACATTGTAACCCTTTCTACGTATCCCTCAACTTACTATCAACAAACATTCAATGTCTTCTCCACACATTTCATTGTCTTCCATGGCGGCACTAACTCTGCTTCTCCCCTTCCTATCCCTGTTACTTCCCCCAACTCTTTCCACTACCAGGCACACAGTATTCCACCATCCCAACCCCATCAAAACCGGCCTCCAGGCCACATTAAAACACGTCGATTCAGGTGGAAACTTCACACGATTCGAGCTTCTAGAACGTGCAATTAAACGTGCAAGAAAGAGGATTGAAAGGGTCCATGCAAAGACATCAAACGTCGACATTCAGGCCCCCATTCATCCCGGCGACGGTGATTATCTAATGGACTTGTCCATCGGAACCCCACCACTATCCTATCCTGCAATTCTTGATACCGGTAGCGACCTCACCTGGACTCAATGCCAGCCCTGCCGGCAGTGTTTCGACCAGCCAACCCCGATTTTCGACCCCAAGAACTCGTCTACTTTCTTAAAGGTCGACTGCTCTAGTAACCTCTGCACGGAGAGTTCCATTGCAATTTGCAATCAGGGAAATTGCGAGTATTTCTACGGGTACGCCGATGGTTCTTACACCTATGGTTTCCTGGCCACTGAAACCTTCACCTTCGAAGATGTTCCGGTTCCAAACATTGTGTTTGGTTGCGGGTTCGAAAACAGTGGGAATTTTAACGGGTCGGCAGGGATCGTCGGCCTGGGGCGTGGAGCATTGTCGCTTGTTACGCAGCTCCAAGAGCCCAAGTTCTCGTACTGCCTACCGGCATTAGGCGATGCCAATGCAACTGGAAATCTACTGATGGGGTCTCAAGCGGGCAGGAGGAGTGGAAATGTTAAAATTACCACCCCTTTGATCCAGAACCCTTTAGTGCCA
>NC_026159.1:6258770-6290562 GCF_000512975.1 Sesamum indicum | reverse complement strand
TCTGATTCCCATCAACAATCCAATCAAACCGGATGGCTCTGGGGGCATGGTCATCGACTCAGGGACGACGCTAACGTATTTGAATGACAGTGCTTTCGATCAAGTGAAGGACGAGTTCACCCGTCAAATTAATCTGACCGCGGTGAGGGGGGAGGAACAGAGTTTGGAAATCTGCTTCAGTCTCCCGTCGGGGATTGAAAGCGTCATGGTGCCTAAAATCGTGTTTCATTTCGAGGGATCAGCGGACTTGGAGCTGCCGGAGGAGAACTACTTCCTGACTGATGTTCCAAGCAATACGGGGTGCTTGGTGATGGAGAGATCATCCTGGACATCTACCTTTGGCAATTTTCAGCAGCAGAATATGCTAGTGATTTATGATCTTGCTGAAGAAACTATATCGTTTGAAACGAGATATGTGTGTGATGATGATATATTGTGAGTATTTGGTATATGAATCATCATGGTTGCATGTAACTGATGCTTCATATACTACAGGGAAATTATATATGAAATGAAAGAATAAGAGCCAAAATAATTGATTATGTGTGTGTGTTTCTTCTGTTTCTTTCTTTTATCTTGCAAAACTTGGTAACTAGCTACTCTTGCTAATAAAATTGAAAAATTCTTTCCAAAATTATACTAACAAATATTATAATTAATAAAATTTCAAGCAAAATCAGGAACAAAAAATTCGATGTTAAAATCAACGACGAATTAATTATCAAGTAAATATTTTTTCGCTAAATTCATTGCTTATGTAAAACAGCAACTAATTCCAATATTTGGCATGGAATTCGTGTTGTTACTAATGATATTATTTATTATATGCACGTAAAGATGTCGTGTAACGACAGTTGGTATAAAATATAAATTCGAAGTTTGTTTTTATGCAATTTAACCTTTTTTTTTTCATTTAAACGCTTATGGGGCAAAAACCCCCCCCCCCCCCCACCCTTTCTTTTTCATATTATTGCTTATGTGGCAGGGGCATGTAAGCATTTATGTGACAAAAAGACTAAAAAGGGATTCAATCAGCAAAAACCCAAATAAAAAAACCCTAACTTTTTCCACCTCAACAAATTTGGATCACTTTTCAAATTTAGGTGGCTGGGATCCTGCAATTACCAAAAAAGTATTAATTGTGGGTTACTATTTGCCATCCCTATTAATTTGGAGTCATTGTTTTGCTACATTCCCAAATATATGGAGCAGCAAATGTAATTAAACTTTTTTTTTATGAGTAAAAAATTATGATTAATATTGTGAGCTTAACTACGACTGCAGAATAATTATTAGCCGTTGTTTTTGCGGAGGAGACTCATATTTAATAAATTATGATGAATATTTTGATCATAACTAATATCACAAACAATGATAATTAACCATGGTTAAAATTTTAATTTTTATTTATTTTAACTAATTAAAATAAATAGTACTGATTTACTATTATTTTTACGTCGTAATCATCAAATTGAATTTAAATACTTTTCTTTTTCTCATCTCAACTAACTAATTGGATTAGGTTAAAGTGTGACAAATTTTTGATTCTGTCCCGAATTTATCAATCCTATAATATATATCTTTTAGGATAGTTATATTTACAACTTCTCACCTATTATTTCTTTATACAAATTATTTTTGCATTTTAAAAAATTACAGAAACTACCCCTTGCAGCTTTTAAAATTAAAAAATGTCTTTGTTGATTAGGTCAACTTTTAAAATAATTTTTAAAGGACAAAAATGCCCTTAGGGGTGTTTCTGTAATTATCAGAAGGTAGAAGGAGTGTCAAAGTAATATTTATGTAATATGACCCCATACTTTTTTATTATTTAACCAATTTTTAATTTAAATTTAAATTATTTTATAAACTTTTTTATTGAATTAATCTCCATATAAAATGCACTTATTAATAATTAAAATATTCAATTAATATATAAATAAAATTAGTTAAATAGATTATAAGTTTAAGTTAAAAAATAATCACATTTATAAAAATTATTTGAAACTATTAAAATTAAAAGATTAGTTGTCCTCTATTTTTATTTATAACTAAGTTTTACTAAAATAAAAATTAAAAAATAATTTATGTATTTTATATAAATCTAATTAGAAGAATAAAATAAAATAATTTATTTATTAAAAAAATATTTTAATAAAACCGGGGTTAGCATGGGCATAACCGTGTGGTTGGGGAAAAAGGGATAATTTTTCTAAAATTAATAATTTAATATATCTTTTTAATAAATAAAGTATTTATTTTATTATTTTTAATATAATTTATATAAAATACATAAATTATATTATTTTAGTATATTATGTATTAATATACCTAGTTTGATCGGTTGACTAGAAGGGGCATTTTAGTTATTGTTTTTAAAAAAAATAAGTTCAAGTTGATTAGGAGATGGTATAATTATTTAGAAAATTGGTTAGGCCTGTGTTTCTTTATGTTGCAAAACTTGGTAGCTAATCTTAGCAAAAAAATCGGAGTTCTTTCCAAAATTCTACTATCAAATATTATTATTAATAAAATTTCAAGCAAAGTCAAGAACAAAAAAATTCGATATGCTAAATCAACAACCAACTAATTATCAAGTAAATTTTTTTTCTGCTAAATTAATTAGCAACGAATTCTGCATAATTTGCACGGAATCATGTTGTTATTAATGACATTATTTCTTATTTGTAAATTCGATCCTTCAAACTAAATTTGAATAAAACTTTCGATTGTTATACGTATATAGTTATAAATTTTTGTTTGAGAAGAAAATGCACTTTACTGCATTATAAATGTGGAAGGAATCAGCTTCAACAGCTGCCCTTGAAGTAACATAGAGCCCTCAGCACTAAAATTAAAGGACAATCGAGCTAGCATATGAGCTGGTCGATTCCCTTCTCATCTAATCAAGGAGATATAAAAGTCGTGCAATGCATATATAAGACAATGAACATCTTTAATTATTGGGTCTAGAACTGCAGTGCCAGAATGAGAAGGTTGTAGTTTCCTGATGATCGATAAGCAATCTCCTTCAAAAACAACCTCTTTTGGACTGCTATCTCTGTTCCTGCTGCCGATACTTCCGCATGGTCCGCTGCCGTCACACCTTCTAAGAAAACAGTTTGCCAGGCTAGACCCACCCCAGCCCCTAGCTCAACCAGTGAACCTTGTGTTTCTCTTCCTTGTCCCAGAAGAAAGCCGCCATTATTTCGTTAAAAAAATGAGGCTGGAATCCGGAGGCAGGACATGACATACGTCAGAATGGATTGCAAGAGTAGTGATTTCATTAGGACCAACTCTGCAGCTTGGAATAGCACTTCTTCTTTCCAACATGCCTCGTGTTAATTTGCACCACAAATCGCCTTGCCACGCTCTCTTCATCATCTAAATGCACATTTCGGCTGAACACGACCATAGATTTGTCCAAGTTTTCCTGAAACAGAGGAATAAGAATCGAGAATATCTCTAATGCACACAAATGCCGCCTCCGTAGCTTGACAACATGTCAATTAATTGTCTGCCAATAGTAAACGGGATACATTTGGAGCTTTTCTGCTAACCGAAATGCCCTTAAGTATATCATGCTGTTCTGCCTTTTGGATCATGAAGCCCAGAAACTCAGCACAAAGAAGAAACAAATACACGGATCTCCTTGTGGGATGCCCCTTTGATGATGCAATAGTCATAAATATTCCCCAATAAGCATTAAAGAGAAGGGTTAAATTACGCCCAAACACTAGAGAAACGGAAGGTCATTGAAATCAAGCTTAACAAGAACCCTACTCAGAGAAAGCCCACTTAACCCCATAGTATGCTTTACTCATATTGAGTTTCCAAGTAGCATTACCCTCTTGGCCCCGTTGCTTGTTTCCAAGGAAATGATTACTTAGAAAGCTACAAGGACATTGTCCGTAATGAGCCTACCGAGAATAAAAGCGGATTGAAAATCTGAGATGATGTGTTCAACAGAGGTTTCAGTCTATTAGCTAGTATTTTGGAAGCTAGCTTGTATAGATGTTACAGAGGTTCATCGGCCTAAGTTGACACTATTTCGGACTTTCTACACTTGGGGATTAAAGCAATGTATGTGTGTTCAATATATAGATGGGATAGAGTACCACTATTCAAGGGAAATTTTAGCCCGCACTTGGTCCATTCATATCTAAATTAATTATATGGCAAGTGCAATACAATTTTTGTGTAATTGGTGTACAGTTAAAGAAAAGTGGTCAATCACACAGCAAGTGTGTTACATTTTTTTTGTAATTAATTTAGTTCGACCAAATCTGATCCGAACTAAAATTTTCATAATGTTCGTTGGTAGGATGACCAATAACATGCCAATAAGATTGATAAATAAAGCAGGCATATAATCGGGGCCAATAAAATTGATAAATAAAGAGCGAATAAGCTCATAAAATCTTATTTTTAAAGCTTATAAATATTTTTCCTAAAAAAAAATTACCAAATATTTTGCAGAATCTTATTAGAAGCTCTTTTTAAGCTGACCCAAACACCTTATCCAAACCTAATTCCCTTTATTATGTAATCAAAAGTATCAACTAGGATGTTTGGGCTAAACTTAAAGCTCCTCAAAATATTTTGTAAGATGCTTAAAAGCTTTTAAAATGTTAAAAATTATTTTGCATTTTTTTTAATAAGAGCTTGTAAAAACATTAAAAATAAGATATTTTGGATCTTATAAAAATTTTTTAAAAAAAAGTTAAGGGTAAATGCTACATTTGGTCTCTTATATTTTCATTTACAATTACTTTAGTTTATTAAATTTATTTCTTGATTTTAGCATTCATAAACTTTAATTTTTGTCTTAGTTTGGTCCCTCTGACCATTTTTAGGTGAAAATGTGGCCGGATTTTGACTGTTTGGAGGGTAAAATGGTCAATAAGTTTGGTTTGATCACTTTAGTTTCTTAAATTTGTAAAATTATCAAATTAGATATTTTTTGAACAAAAAATAACTTTTTTTAATACTTTTTTTTGCTGATATATTGTAATTATCTTATGTTAATAATAAAAACTTTGAACTCTTATGGATATAATAATAATATATTGCTTAACTTAAAGAATATATAGTCTTTTGTTTTTTTTTTTCAGTAGTAAAAAAAAATCATAATTATGAATAAATTTTATAAAACTTATATAATCTAGCAATATAATAAAAAAAATAGCAAGTTAGTGATTTTTTATTTTAAGAGTTGAAGATAAGTCTAAAGAAGTTAAACCTTAACAATATTTATTAAATATTTGGGTTTTCAAATAAAATGTTGGTAGATTTTACTTTTTAATTAACTAGATTCTTTGATAGATTTCATATATATATATATATAATTCATTTTAAGATGTTTTTATAGAATTTTTTTTAATAAAATGGAACTATATATTCATAAAACCTATCCTAAAATAAATTTTATATATATTCAAAATCCACATAACAGCCTAGTTAAAATTAATTTTTGTCAACTTTTTCTTCAAAACTCTAGTTGTTACAATTTAATAAACATTGTTAAGATTTAGTTTTATTAGAGTTTTCTTTAACTCTAAATATTAAAAAAACTGAGTTAGATTTTTTAATTATATTTTCAAATAAGATAAGTTTTATAAAATTTATTCATAATTTTGATTTTTTTTTGTCATTTTTGAATGAAAACAAAAAAGATACTATTTTATTTTAGGTTAAGCAATATGTTATTATTATGTTCACAAGAGTACAAAATTTTTATTTTACATACAATATAATTACATCATATTCGCCATATAAAAAAATAATTTTCTTTCTAAAAAAAGGACTAATTCAATAATTTTACAAACTTAAGGGACTAAAATGATAAAATTTAATTTACATTGATCATTTTGCTTTCCAAAAAATTAAATTTCGGCCACATTTTCTCCGAAAAATGATCAGTGGGACTAAACCAAAATAAAAATTAAAGTTTAGAGATACTAAAGTCAAAAAATAAACTTTAGGGACTAAAATAATTTTAAACAAAAACTTAAGAGACCAAATATAATATTTACCCAAAAGCTAAGTTTTCCTAACTTTTTTATAACATCTTATTAGCTATATAATTATTAATTAATAAGACAAAATTAACTTCACTAGTTCTCTATATTCAAATTCTATCCTTACATAATTCACAGTTTTTTTTAATAATAAAAAATTCCTCTCTCTCTCTCTCTTGCTGATATATATATATATATATATATATATATATAACTGTACATAATTCACACTTATGTAATTAAAAATTGAGAAAGCGAATAAACTTTGAAATTAAAAAAAATCTGCAGAGCAATTAACAAAATTTTTTATATGGAGCTAAACTAATGTATACTATTTTTGAAAATATTTAACTACAACATATGTCAATAAATAGTAACTTATTCGATTCTATTGGTATTATATATGTCCTTTTTTATTATTTTATCAATAAAATTTTTTTTATTACACTCTACCGTCCAATAAAATGTGAAAACATTTTAAAAGCTTTACTATTTTATTTTATTCAAATATTTTAAAAGCTTATATTTGAAATAAAATCCAACACTTTATAAACTCATAAAAGTTTTATAGATGTATGACTTTATAAAATAGGTTAAATACATTTTACACCCCCGAACTATGAACACCCTAAAGTATGAAAGGTAACAAAAATACTCCTAACAAAATAGTTTTAGCATTGATAGGATAAAAATGCCCTATTTACATACCCCCTATACTTTTTTATTTTACTCTTTGAAATATGATTTATTAAAAATCTCCAATAAAACTACTTATAGTGATTTAAAATTTTACTCAAATTTTATTTTAAAAATAATATTAAAATTTATAACCTTTTATAAAATTTATGTAATACAAAAAAATATTTATAAGCTCAATATATGCAAATATATTTTACAAAGTAAATAATTTATGTTAAAAAATACATGAAAATATGTATAAATACATAATGCACATAGTATTATAAAAAATATGTGATATAACTTATAAATTTTTATTCTATTACATGTCCACATAATAAATTATATCATATCATTACTAAAAAATTATAAAATATTATATATTAATTATATTATGAATTTGAATATTGTTCAATATATATTTGTTCAATGTGATGCTTTAAAATTATATTAATAATTTAGTAAAAATTATGTAAATATTTTACTAATTATGTAAATGAATAGAGTTTATACAGATTCTATATTTTATAATAAAAATCATAAATTTTGAGTAGTGTTTATTTTAAATAAAATTTTTTATAATAATTCAAATTATATTTAGGAGAATAATTGCAATAGACAGAATTTACGTGTGTAAATATATAATAAGGTCATTTTCTTCATAGAAAAATTAGTTCATATAGTAAAGGACCATTTTGTTGCATTTTATAATTTAGGGGTATATACACTACACTTTATACATAATTAAGTTTAGGGATGGAAAATATAGTTAACCCTATAAAATATTTTAAATAAATTTATACAAACGCCCTTGAAGTCAAATATATATTCGTGATGGGGACATATAAGTGCAGATGACGCGGATTGTACAGTATATGAATGGAATGTTCCTCAAAAGTTGAAAGGAACCTAATCCCAAGAAGATCAATGGAGTTGGGCGCAAATATAAAACAACAAAGCTCACTACCCATGATCAAGGTTTGGCATCTGAAGGTAGGAGTTGAACTTCCCATCTGCTCTAAACTTGACAGGTAATCAGGTTTTTTGGACATTATTTTCTTATTAGGGAGTTCAATTTTTTACATACAATTTTTAGTTTTTAGAAATAAGAGGTAGGCGGCAATTATATGTGCACTACATACATAAAGCATTGAATGTATCATAAATTTTATGTCCTCTGGACTATGTTCATCTCTAGAAGTTTGTGGCTATAACAGTTGATGAAATAGGAAAATAGGTTGCTATGTTGGTTAATGAGAAAGATAATCAAGAGTCTTACATAGTTATCGAATTAAGTATAGGAATCGATTCAAAATTTCGTGTTCTAGACTTCAATTGGGAGATCTATGGAAGGATGGTATCTGTATGATCATACACACCGTTAAATGTTCACACTAATTTCACATATTCTTTAGTGTCTGGACCGTTAGTAGATGGCCACCCATGGTAACAAATATTCTTGGATTTATGAGTTAATCAAGATTGATTAATCGAATATAATTCAATTAATTTAGAGCAAGTTAGTTGTTGAATTAAATTGAATATGTTATACAAGCCCAAATCTAATTGAAGATGGATCTATAAGAGTTACACATAGAATACTAATGATAATATGAGATTACAGTAGATTGCAATATAAGATGAGGTTGCAATAGATTGCTAGATAAGATATGAAATTTCAATAGATTGCGATATAAGTGAGATTGTAATCTATTGCAAGACAGGATACTAATGAAAGAAAAGTCCCGTAGAGTATAAATTTCACATTACTCATTATAAATACTGTATAGGAGTAAGTATAAATACCCCTTGTATTCATTTGGAGAAGGGGGCTGAACAAAAAAGAAACGAACTTATACTGAGATTCGGGTGAAAAGGTGTTAGATCGCTTCCCAAACAATAAAATCGCTATTTTAAATCCCGTCAAGAAACGTTATTAAATTTGTAGTGATTTTTAGTATAAGGAAAAAAAAAAAAATGGTTAGTACCTCAAGCTAAGGCATGTAAGCATTATGTTTTTAGGAAAAATATTAAATGATTATACATAATATAAAAATGAGTAATTGATAACTAATTTAAAATTTAATATCAAAATAATAAAAAATATTGTTACATATAAAAATGAGTTTAAATTGTGTTACTAGCTAATTTATCTCCAAGAAATATGTAAGTGGTGTGAACAAAAATATGCAATTATCCAATCATCAAATTTAAATAAAAATAAAGATCAATTTATAAAAAACAACATGATCAATCTTTTGGATAAAAACAAGGGTAAATTACAACAATCTTCTTTAGATTTGACGTAATCACGAATATCCTCTCATTGTTTGAAAAATTACAAATACTCCCATAATGTTTGATGAAATTATGTAATCAATCATCTAATTTTAATAAAAATAAAGATCAATTTATCAAAAACAACGTGATCAATCTTTTGGATAAAAACAAGAGTAAATTACAACAACCTCCCTCGGTTTGACATAATCATGAATATCCGTTCATTGTTTGAAAATTTAAAATACCCTCCTGATGTTTGATGAAATTATGTAATTTTTGGATGTAGGTATAAAATTGCTAATTTTGCCCTTACTGTATTTTTTTATTTTTTTAAAAAAATAAAAACTTATAAATATATCGAACGGGGTGAATGAAAAAATTTTAAAAATCAAAAAGAAAACTTATCCAATTAGTTTATAAAAAAATGATTTTTTTTAAAAAATAAATAACATTTTTTTTTAATCAACAAAGGGCATTTTGCTCAATTCACCATAAAAATGGATGAAAACCTAACAAATTGGGCTGATTATTAAACGGCTATTAAAATCAAGGGAGTATTGATAATTTTTCAAACAATGAGAAGGTATTTCATAATTAATTATTCTCAATTTCAAGGGAAATCGTTGTAATTCACCCTAAAAACAAACAATCACAAATTTATCTCCCTTTTTTTCTTTATTATTATTTTATTTTTCTTTATTATTATTATTATTATTTAAAATCTTTCCGTCATAATTGTTCACAACCAAATATAACATTCAAAGCATAGCCTTTGGGTTGTAATTAAAACAAAGAAAAGAATAAAAATAGATTTAGTTTTACTTGTCCGAATACAGAGCATAACTGCTTCCACCCAAACAATATTCTAATTTGAATGCTAAATGCAGCACATATTCTTTTCCTTTTTGGTAAATTACTGCTGCAACCCTCACACATTTGACAAATTACAAATACATCCTTATTATTTAAAAAATTATTGTTATCTTTATAATTTTAATATTTGTTTAATAACAAGTCTATTTCGTTAGCTCATGTTAGATTTCCATTCAATTCTTGTGGTAAACAGACCAAAATATCAATTTTGAATTATGAATTATAAGTTTATATATTTTTAGAATATTTTAAAATACTTTAATGAACTAATTATATGCCTTATGGATTATTGACTTTACCCATTCATCATTTTTTTTTTACATTTTTTCCAAACTTTTTTTTTCTAAAAAAAAAACCATAACCGTAATATTAATTTCTACTTCACTATCTAGGGGCTACATAATTATTTTGGGCAAAATTACAACAACCTCCCGAGAAATTTGGCATAATTGCGAATACCCCTTTATTGTTTGAGCAATTATCAATACCCCTGATTTTAGCGGTCGTCTAACAATTAGCTCAATTCATTAGGTTTTCATACATTTTATGTGGTGAACTAACTAAAATACCCTTGTGGACTAAGAACTATAGTTTTATTTATTTATTTTTTTTATAAGTTTTGATTTTTTGGACTAAATGAATAATTTTTTTATATAAATTTTCATATTTTTTCATCATCCCGTCCGATTTTTTTTATAAATTTTTATTTTTTTTTAAAAAAATATAGTAAGAGCAAAGTTGACAATTTTATATCTCAATCCAAGGCTTAATATTTTTGTCAAACATCAGGGTGATATCCATAATTTTTCAAATAATAAAGGGATATTTATAATTATGCCAAATATCAGAAAAAGATCGTCGTAATTTACTGTAATGATTTTTCATTATTTAAGAAATATATTTATAAATTTTTAAATAATGTAGAGATAATCATAATTATTTATATTGAACCTCAACAAAAGTAACTACAATTTATATTCTTTTTGTAGCTTTTGCCCTTAATTTGGAGAGTCGTGACGAGCAATAAGCCAACAAGTCTTGTCAGAACGTATCCATCTCAGGATCCCTTAAGAGTCAGAGCAGAAGAGTATGATGAACACAGAAAGTGGGGAAATGGTGTGGCCGAAAGCTGATGACATTGAGCTTTGCCTACCTTCCTGCATATAACTTTAGTCACCAAAAATGGAGGCGTGGAAGATAGAATTCTTGAGCCTAACAATATTCCTCTAACTTTAAAGATTCTCAACAAACAAATCAAAAATTCATACTCGAATCAAATCTGATCGAACCAAATCAATCACGAAACAAGTGTATCACACTTATTAGGCAATTAATTACTTTTTTTGAACTGTACATTAAACACACGGCAAATAACAATAAATATATTACACTTAATATGTGACTAGTTCGAATTTGATTAAATCGAGTTTGAATTAGAATTTTCCTTATTTTCAAAGGAACTTACACACACAACATAATGGGTCTGCCATCTGCCATGCCACTCATCATCAGCATCCCCAACTCAATCATTATCACTCCACACACAAATACCTTTTTTGACTAATCAATTTTATGGCTATATATGTCCCATCTAATCAATACCATTATCTTCTATATATATACTCTTATTAGTTCATCTTTATATCAATCACAAAGCCTACCAAAATGAACTACCTTCTTGATGAGCCCATTTATTAGAAAACATATATGTCTTTATATTTTTTTAATGTCCGTAAGAATATGATAATATAAGTTAAAAGTAACGAAACTCAATATATAAATGTGCAAATTTATCTGACTCGATAAAAGATTTTCACTTTTGAGTGCGTCCCTTGAAGCACTGGTCGAATTGTCTTCACACGGGACTTTTGTAGCTTCATTTTCACGTGGTATAATTTAAGGGAATATTATCCCCATGAGAAAATTATTCTTTTTCTTTTTTCAATTGCGGGGCTTGAAAGATTCGCAAGAGTCTATGTCGTAAATAATCACACCAACTAAGTCTGTCTTTTTTTTACAAATAATTATACAAGTATTTTGTAATTGTGTATATTAGATATGCCCAACACGATAATATATTCTTCAAACACATATCCAATATTCCAAAATAAAAAATATTTTTGATTATATAGCCAAATCTTGTTCCAATACTTTCACAATATATTAAACGCGTGTGACTAGAAAATAAAAACTAAAAGAATCATTAATTTGATTATGAAATAACTTATATAAAGATATATTTTTGTCACATTTTTTACTATTACTTAATTTATTCTCACTATATACTATAATATTTTTATACTGATTGTCAATTACTATATCTTTGTAGTACTTTTCCATAATTTATATAAGATTATTTTTGTTTAACTAATTACATATCCAAAGCATATTGCACTTACATACATATATAATTATCATATTAAAGCGAACATTCGTATTTGTATTTATATTGTATTTAATTATGTCTCTGCATACACTTTATATTCTAAAATTTGATAATCAATAATTTTCGAAAATAAATGACGCATCATTCAAATATCGAAAGTCTTCTTTGATGAAACTACATATGAATTGAACTATCATATATGCTTGCAAGTTCAAGTAGATACATAAAATAATGGATCATCCAAAATTAATATACGTAGCCTTATACGAATACGGATATTTAATCCTGTAAATATTTCAGAGCCATTTTGACTCCAAGTTACATCATAATTTATTAAAAAAACCCTGATATTTACGTATCGGAGTTACGAACAGAACAATTTTCTCGAACTGATATTTATCATAAAACCCTCTTAATTTGCAAATTTCAGACCACGATCTATTTCTTAACATGTTGTCTAAATTCTTCGCAGAGCCAAATGGGACAACAGCCTTTAACAACCTAAGTTCATCTCAATTTTTATATGAAAGATCGATTATCATACATTGTATTATATAATGATGTTAGATCAATGCGTATATAGTACGTATTCTTCTTTTAAGTCTCAAGAAATATACGTATGAATTACATATTGATTAATTTTTTATATCAATATTACACTTTTTCTCCTCTAATGGAAGAAAATTTACATCCTTTATCCTATATGATAGGAGGTCTACACTTTTGAGCAATCACTTTACGTAATTTTTTAAAAAGTTTCAATATTTTAATTTCTTTTCTCACATTAAAAATTGTTCCCAAGAGCCAAATCCGTCAAAAGATAAATGGTAAATTTATGTGTCGCACCTACACGTGGTCATTATTTTTGGGGAAAGATGGCTTTTGAAACCAAATGTGAGAAAAACTTGAAACAACTTGTGACCTTTTATACAAACTTGATGAGTTCATTTTAATATTTTTGGCGAAAAGATCTATTTCACTTTTATATTAATAACATTAGATCAATGTATAAATAGTAAGCATAAGTAGTATATCCCGATTATATATTAATTTGATTTCAACATTAATGGGAGAAATGCATTGAATCAACCAAAAAGACCACAATATCCTCAAGAAAATAAGAAAATACTCAAACACTTTGAAGTTCCATGTGCTTTTGAGCGGGTCGGGTCGCATCTGACCGTCTGACCGATGATCTGTTTAAATAGATATTGATTTGACCCTCATCCAACATTTATCCTTTTGACTCGTGGCCCAAGTGTCTATGAATACATTGAGGGTCCATTTTACAAGTATGCATTTAATACTATCAGATCGCGTTTTGCAAAAAGACCCATAGTACGACCACTTATAAATTCAAAACAAAACTGATTTAAATTTTGGAGAATTTTAGTTGATGGTCTGACTTCACAATTTATGTGTGTAGGTCAATCATCGCTAATCCAACTCGAATTACTCATAAGAACCATATTCCAAATCACTATCAAGTCAACAATCAATCATATTTGATAACAGTTTTAAGTTACGCAAAGAAACTCAACTCGAATCAAATATCAAATTAAAATATGATAAAAAAATTCTCAATAGTGATTGACTCTTAAAAAGTGTCGAACAATTCTTGTATTAAAAAATCATTCGAGGAACATACATATATATATATATACATGTCAAAACATAGAGAAATATTAAATTAAGAAAGTGAGAGGACACGTAGAAATCCAAGAACAAGAGAAGTGTAAGACTTGAACTTGCATCACTACATATTCCGTATCTGTACGGTGGTCACTAACCCCACCCACTCCCCTCCACTACTACAAACCCTCCAATATCTTCATCATCATCATCAACAACACTACTTTTCAACATTCCCTATAAATCCACCCACACCACATAAATCCCCCCACCATATCAGAACACACACAACACACACTGCTAAGATGCTGCAGCAGGACCACGACAAGAAGATGAAGGTGAAGAAAGGGTGGCTGGCGGTGCAAGTCGGGCTGGAGGACGAAGATGGCGGCTTCCAGCGATTCTCCATACCCATCTCCTATTTGTACCACCCTCTCTTTCAGCGCCTTCTCGACAAAGCCCGTGAAGTCTATGGCTACCACGCCGATGGCCCTCTCATGCTCCCCTGCTCCGTCGAGGATTTCCACCACCTACGGTGGCGGATTGAAAAGGAGACCACCAGTCACGCCGGCGGCCACCACCATCGCCACCATCTTCCCGCCACTTTGTCGTTTCACTCTTGTTGAAAACTGGAGCTGGAGAGAGGCGATTTCCATTTTATTAAAGTGATTGCGCCTCTCCCCTCCTCTCCTCGGTGTCATGTAGTTCGTGGAAAGATGATTTTTAGTGGAAAATCAATGTGAAAAATTACAGGTTTATTTTTTTTTATATAAATTATGATTCATTATATATTTAATATATTTAATTAAAAAATTAATTTAATATTTTAATACAGATTATTCACATACAATTCTCTATGCTACTCACCTAAATTTTTGTTTTTTTATGGATTAAATAATCGCATTTTACCTATTGAAAAAAAAATAACATGTATGAAATTTTCTTGAAAAAAAGAAAATCTTCTTATTTTAGCAAATCGTGTTGTCGTTTTTTATTTTCTTCAAAAATTCAAAGAAATCGTGTTGTTCTTTTCTATTTTATTTTATTAGGAGATAGAGCGCAGGTTGTATTTAACCCGAATTTAAAATATTTTTAAGTTTATATTAATTGCAATTAGTGATTTATTAAATCATATTTTTGCACACCCCATTTATTTAAAAAAAAAAGAAAATATTTCAAATGGAGGAAAAGTAAATAGAAAAGCAGTTCAATTTAATAATATTGCATGGAATATTATAACTTAATTAGTTTCCCTAATTAATTAAACTAATATGAACTGTGTGTATCATATTAGTAGAATATGGTATAGTTAACCATGAGGGTTATGTATACAAATATTTGAAAGGCATGCATATATTTTCAAGAATAGGATTAAATATGTATATATATATTATATATATGGTGGCACATAAATATTTAATTAATTATTTTTTATATTCTTAAATGCTAATTTATTTTAAACATAATTTATATTTATTAAAAAAATTCATTAATACTAAAAATATTTTTATAGTTATATTATAGTATAAATATTTAATTTTACAATAATATTCATCCGTATATGTACACTAGACAGAACTTCTTTAGGCGTACACTGGACAGAACTTTTCCTCGGAGGGAACTGCACGGAACTTACGAAAATCAGAAAGTTATCTTTTATCTTTTACGGTTCATTTTATTTTTTTTTAAAAAATATATTTAAGGGTAATTTAAAGAGGATTTAAAAAATTTATTATAATTATAAATAATTTCGTTGAAAAATCTTAATTTTTTTTAGAATTAACGGTTATCTAACAAATATCTCCCTACAATGGGCTGTCACGAGAGGGTATTTGCTAGATCATCGATAATTGTAGAGGAATGTTTGTAGTTTTCAAACAATAACAGGGTTTGTAATTATGATAATTTTTTTAAAAAATCTGTCGATTACCCTATTGTCCGATTACAGACTAATTGAATGTATTTATAATTTAAAATCAAATTTAGAATAAAAGAGTACCTTTAAATGAAATAAAAAATGAGTAACCAATACAGGAATAAAAATATAAACATATTTACGAAAATTCAAATATATGACCTCTTAATTGTCACCGAAATAAAAGAAAAAAACAAGAAAGTAAAAGGCCGAGAGCGTTATCAAATAATTAAGAATAAATTACATTAATTCCTCTTAAGGTTAGATTTAATTACACAATCATCCTGTGTTTATTTTAAAATTAAAAATAAACCCTTTAAGGTGGTAATTGAAATTTACAACAACACATCGTCAGAAGAAAAATCCTTACACAAACATCCCATGAAGTATAGTGCATTGATAACCTTTCAAAAAAATATAATAACAATTTTATAAAATATAAAAGGAATAATTACACTTTCATCCCTTAATATTTCATTTAATTACACATAGACCTCCTATGGTCTAAAAAATTACATCTAGCACCCCTAAAATTTGTTTCTGTCTAACAAATAAGTTCACCGTTAGTCAAAATTCATCATATCCTGATATTAACAAGAAAATAGAGAAAAAAAAAGGTCTATAATAACTCTTGATTGATTTAATACTGACTTATTGGAGGTCAAAAAATATTTTTATGATCAAATTACCCTCATACGTCATCACGCGTTAATGTATGTGAAGATATATATCTTCACCGTTATAAAAGTAATTTAGTTCGAAAAAAATGTTTGACCTGCAATAAGTCAGTATTCAATCAATCGAGGATAAATATTGATTCTTATTCAATTTTTTTTGTTAATATAAGTAAATTTAGTAAATTTTGGCTAACGGATCGACATGTTGTTAGACAGAAGCAAGCCTCAAGAGTGTTAAATGCAATTTTTCAAATCACAAAACGTCTACGTATAATTATACCAGATATAAAAATATATATAATTATTCAAAAATAAAAATATTTGTGTACCTTAACGTAATTTCAAGAAAGGTACACGTTTTAATCCATAAATTTAATGACAAAGAATGAGGAAAAAGAGAGGAAACGTGTTTGGTCGTTTAGGGAGGACAAGGAATCATTTGCCGACCATAACTTCACTATACTTTCCTTGGCTTTTATGATACCCAAAGGCCTTTAATTCTCTCTAATTCCACACATTTATATTAAAATCAATTAAACTACACTATTATAGTTAATTAATTGTGGATTCATATATATCATTCAATATTGGCGATAACCCTTTTTATTTTATTTTTATCATTTTCAATTTTTAGTGGTAAATATATATTTTTCAATTTTGTAAAGATAATAAGAATATATTTGGATTAATTAATTAGATTGTGTTTGTGATGTAATTTTTAATGAAAATAAATATATTTTTATTTTAATTACTATTGAAAATACACGCGGACCATGTGTATTTTTAATTTAGAAAAGAATGAAAGAGATGGTGGAAAAGATAGATAATACATAGAGAAATACACTAGAAAAATAGAGAATATAATAATAAGAAATCAAATGACGATATTATAGTTGTCGCTCGTTGTAACGTACAAGAATTTTTGTTTCATCGGTATAATAAATTTTATATTTTTTTGTAAACAAATGAGTCATTGTGTAAAATTAAGAGCTAGAAATGGTTAGCAAATAACAATAATAATAATAATAATAATTGATGATGCCCCTCAAATATTCTTTTTTTCAGAGGCCAAAAAATAAGGTAGTGGGACCCCATTAAAATAGCTCAGTAGGTCAAACCTTCTGGCCCACAAGCGAGGTAATAAAGCCCCTAATTTGCATTGGCCGTACTAACTTGACACGTCCAAAAAAATGAGTCCCAACTAGCAAGTTGAGTCACTATACAACATGAAGAACATACATATGGGTCGATAACACCTTAAAATATGTTATAGTAAAAAAATTGATTAACTCGGAGAGATCCGATCAGAATCAACTCTTTATTCAGCAAATAGTCAAACTGGGCAAGATTTAATCAAAAGATCATACTTCGTCTAGATAAGTCCAAATTTTGAAATTCTTTTTTTGTTATGTAGCTAACATGTTAGCTATCCAATGGTACCTAATGTACCTCAACTACCTTCCGGATCCTGCTCTGTGAAAGTCTATAAATTGCGACATTGTGTAGTTATTTGGGAAACACAAGCTATCATACTCATACTCTCATTCTCTCTCGATTTCTAGACTATTTTTAGCATATTTTTTGCACTCAACATGATTTTCACCACTTTTAAATTATTTTCAGTCATTATTCTCACTTTGATTCAAGTTTTATTTTTATTTCTTCAGTAAATTTATTACTGACTTAAGCAATAATGTGCTAACTTTTATTTTGCAGGGAACTCCACCGGTAATCTTATAATTTTTACCAAAGTCATTCGATGCTCGTGGTGTGGCTAAATTCCAATCCCATCAATAATAATAATAATTATCATTATTATAATGATAATAATTATACGTAAAATTGTTATTATAGAAAATTAATGATATATACTTTATAATAACGACTTCATATACTCTAGTGGTTAAAATTGAGTACCATGAACAAGTTCAATATTATATGTACAAATCATATAAAATGTGTGAAATTTATCACACTGCATATAAATTTATCGTAATTAATTTCATTAGTATTTATTATATTGACTAAATATTAATGCATTGCCGAATCGATGAGATATTGCTATTGTCATTTAATATAATGACTGTATACACAAATGTGTAATGTACATAATCTTCTGTTGTAATTTGAATTTGATTATTAAAATTAATTTATTCTTTTGTTTTTTTAAATGATCATTAATTTATTGACCGTAGAGCATGAGAATCATATAAGTCAACTTGCATTAATTCGTCAAGTAAATTAATATTCTCTTTCTCTATGTAAGAATTTGGATTGAATTTTCTATTTTTAATTTAATGATATTTTTATTTTATTAATATATTCATATTACGTATATAAATAATATTATGTATTTTATTTAAAAAATATTTTACACATATAATATGTATATATTGAATAAAGTAAACGATATAATAACATTTGAAACAAAAAGAATGTAGCATAAGTTGTATCAAAAACTTGTACTAAGAAATAGCAATTTGCATTGTTTTGTTGTACTTTTGGTCTGCCGTACTGTCTGTACATTCAATTCTTTTTTATGTAATGAGGTGAGAAAAAAGAGACAATTAAGACACATATGTTATGTTATCTAATGCTGTCCTTTACCAATTTTTTTATCGTTCAAGACATTGACATACTTTAAAAGTGGGGGGTGACTCAGAATTCAAGGTCTAAGACCACAATGCTCTATGTTTATATAAAATTTACGGGATTAAATGTGTTTTCGATTCCATAATTTAGGTTATTTATATTTTTTATTTTTTAAATAGTATTTTGGTCTTATATTTTTTTATTTTAATATTTTTTTTTGTTGGAGTTCACTTCTACAAGCGAGAAGAGTGACCTCTCGTGAAAAAAGAGATTGAGATCGCGAAAATAAAAAAAGATATAGGCAAGGGACAAAAATATTGGCAAAAAATGCCACATGAGATGCACATGCATCAGTTAGGTTCAAAGGGTGAACTCTAGCAAAAAAATGATTAAAATCGTGAAAATTAAAAAGATGTAGGACCAAAATACCATCCTAAAAAGTTAAAGAACAAAAACATCAAATAACTTAAATTACGACACCAAAAACGCATTTAAGCCAATATTTTTGTTGGAGAAAATCATAGCTGTGAGCCTGTGATGACAAATAATCAGTATATCTTCTTTAATTTGTTCCACTGAGATAAAATGAATTTTTTTTCCTACATTATAAATGATTCGACTTAAACATTACAATAAATTTATCTTTCTCGATTAATTAATATTTTCTATGATCTTTTTAGTTTTGTCCAAAACATTTTCTATAGGTTGCAGTCGTGGCTAACTTTTTGTCCTCACAAAATCCTAATATTTATAATTTATGCCTTTAGATGAGATGATCATGATTGGATATTGTATTATGAAAATGATTTTGAGGTTGGATCTTACAAATGACTGAAAAATAGTCCTGTGAGTGGAAAATTAGTATTTTTTGCTCTGTACTTTAATTTTTATAGTTTAAATCTTATTATTTGATTTCTTTTTTAAAAATAGCCCCATAACTTAATGATTTAATAGCACTCAGAAAACAAAAACAAATTTTGACGGACAAGAAAAGAAGCATATGTACCAAAGATGTCTAAGCCTAGCAGTTAAATCTGAAATCCCATGAATAAATTTGAGATCATAAAACGAGTTCTACCAGACGTGTGGATATTTGTCTCATTTACTATTAATACATTTTGATGGGTATTTGTATCACTTAATGTGAGTTAATTGTAATATTAATTTATTATACTATATATTTATTGATCGAATCGATATATTTATTAATTTGTTAATTGTAATTTAATATGTAATCAAAATTATAAAGAAAAAGCATATATATATATATATATGTAGTACACGTGTTTATGTACTTGTAAGTACCGCCAATATTTAATAGTTAAACGACCAACCAACCGAGGCAGTATCTTTGTCCATATTCAGTACATAAATCAGACTAACTAATGCATACGTACTACCATTCTAGAACAATGTAATACATTCCGTACTATATATAGAGAATATAGAGTGGTTTGCGATAAAGTTAGTCCCGTCCTTGCAATATTAGTTCTACACTTTAAGAAAACGTTATAAAGTTAGTTCCATATTTTAGAAAAATATTGCAAAATTAGTCCTAAAGTTAATCCCACATTTTAGGAAAACATTGCAAAATTAGTCGCAAACATTACAATTTTTTACGATAGGACTAATTTTATAATGTTTTTGTATAAAGTGTGGGACTGACATTAACTATTTCAGAAAATGTGTGATTAATATTGAAACCACCCTATATGTTGGGATCAAAATTACAATTTTCTTTCTATATATATTAATTATCATTTGTGTTAGGAAGCGTGGTGTTTAGTTAGATTATAAACATATGCAAGAAAATATGGAAAGAATTTATAGTAACACACAACATTTTACATGATTTGACAAATTCTCTTACATTTATGATTGTTTAATATTAATTTCTACTAAGGGCTCTTTTAATTTCTTCGAGATGATGAGCTTGGATAAATTAGGTTGTAATTGATATAAGAAATTAACAATGTAATAAAATACTTAATTTTATGTTTTACTTTAACCATTTATTCATTGTATTCAACTGTGATTGTGTTGTAATATATTTTTTTTATGACTAATGGTACGTATGATAATAAATGTAAATTACCTATCTACCTTATAATAAGTGGAAAATGCCTTGTTGGAAATTAATTCATACCCGTTCCAAATTATTTTTATTGTTGTTATTGTTGTAATGTGTGTGTCTGTGTACATCAATGAAATAACAATGGAAATAAGTAAAATTGTTCAATTATCATTATTATTATTATCAATTAATTATTTTATGAGAATCACCAAATTTTCAATATAAGTTTATATGCAGTAAAATAAATGACATATAATTATGTATTTTGGTACATATATACTCACAAATAAACATAGAAATTATAGGTTCATTGTTAAAACTTATTAATTTACAAAACTACAAAAAAGTTACAATTAATATTGAGATATAACAACAAAATTCATATGTATTACATTAAATAATTATTTACGAAAAAAATATCAAAACTTACTAATATTATTTTTAGATAGATATTAGATGATAATATAAATAAAAATATCATATTTATTACTATCTCAAATTGAAAATATGAGATACCAATTAATAACTTTTAATATATCGTGAATTATATAACTTCATATATTATTGAATATGTAATTAAATATATAAAGTACTTAATATATATATATATATATATATATAAATATTTAAAATTGGGCTCGTGTGCTCTCGAACAAAATAATAGAGCTCATGAGTAGGCTCGACTCAAGCTCAAAATCAATCCGACTCTACTCAACTTGCACCCGTAATTACAGTATTATAGTTAGGTCGATCTGGTCTCTATTCTACATCGTATTTGGGGAAGGATTGAAAAATTTCTTCATGACAAATACGATTTATCGTTGTCAATATCAAGAACACTATATATTATCAGTAGGGATGTCCATGTTAGCTTTTTGTGTAGATGTAGGTCTTGCCGTTGTCTTTATCTTTATGTTTATCTCTATTGTTAATATTGAGTGGTGGGAAACACCAACTTTTCAAATTTGTGAATGTTTGAATATGTCTATGATGTTTGTAGCGATCACATCCATCTTAAGGATGTTGTCCATTTTTCCTTATCTTTACTACTTTTTCTTCTTATTTTTCCAAAGTGAGTGATTTGATGTATGTGCATTGCTCCATCGGTATATTTAAAAAATTGCACTTAGTTGGGGTTGAGATGGATATTAATATACGAACATCATATCACACAATGGAAGGTCGCTAGAAAAAATAATTACTATTAATCATAATATTAATAATTATAATTAAAATTATGATAAATAATTATTATTAATCACAATTCAATAAAATCGATGTAAAAAACTAAATTTTTCACCATGAAAAAATTATTTGCTACAGCTAAGAGCTGTGGTAAAAAAATTTGTGATGGCAAATATTTTAGCCACTCTTTGAAAAATTACGGGCGACAACCGTTATGTGTCCGTCAATTAACCATGAATAAATATTATATTTCTGTAGTGCTAAGACATTATTAATTGGATAATCACAGCTTCCAAAATTTTCGATTACAAAGTACTCTATTTTTATGAAATAGTACTAAATATATAAGAATATCACATTTTCTAAAAACCCTTGTAGACTTACATTTCGGGATACATCTATGGATAATTTATTACTATATTTATCTCTTATAACACATATCAATTACTAAATTAAAATTGCTATATCTATACTATTATCGTACCAATAAATATCAAAATTTATCCTTTTAACTCTTTCTTCCCTTCAATAAAATTTGATAATCTGTATTATTATAAAATAGAACTCTGTTAACGTACTAATTTTTGAATCTCCAAACCCTTTTACTCATTTCTTCCCTTCAATATAATTTGATCATAATAGTAATTTCAAAATTTTTTAATTGAATTTCTTAAAATACTCCTCAAACTTCCGACACTTTTATGTTTTTGAAACTATTACCCCATAATTGATATCCAACTTATTAATTATTTATTATTTTAATTATTATTATACATACATCAAGTGTACCATGTACGGTTAGTAATTATAAAATAAAAAAAGGGGGAAATCTGGCCGAGTGGCCATGTTGTTAGCCTCAGAACTTTATTTAGTGGACACCTATATATCTATATACATACTTTATTTCCTAATACGTTGTACTGATTTTTAGTTGAGGTCCACCACTTATAATAATAATTAATAAATATATATATATATATATGAGGAGTAATATTTATAACATTTATGACTTTTGAATGTTACAATAGTTTGACCCACCCCGACTTCTTTAATTCATCAGTGGTTGCAACTTAGTCCAAGTGTTGGGAGTTACCACAATCTCCATAATCAATGCCAATTAATATTCTTGCTCAGCCATTCATTACTATAAAAGAAACGGAAATAAGTTGAAAGAATTTACACTTCTATCTTTTAATTATTTTTAAATTTAGATAATTAGTCAAAACTTAAATATATCAGATTGAATTTTTTATTTCAAATTATATTGCAGTTTTCTATTCTATTAATTTAATATATATATATATATATGCTATATATAGAGAAGACATTATTTATTTTATATATGTAATAAAAAAAATTATACACTTGATGTATAAGTATTATTTAAAATAATTAAAAAAATATAATATGATATAGAATAAAAAAAAAGTCAAAATTCAGGGTCTCATAGAGTGCATCGGTAAACGATTCCAAAGTGTATTAGCATATTGTAGGGGTATTGAATTTTTCCAATTATATATTCTACACCACAGACAAAATATATACTTATATGTATACATATAAAATAAAGTTTGAACCCCTATAAATACTTCCTAAATTCCACCACCCATTGCCCCAATTCAACCCACACAATCACAAACCCTAGTTTTTCCTTCTCCTCCACCCCTACAAAAATAAAGAAAAAAAAAAGAAGAAAAATGCAAGGTGGGAAGAAGCTGAAGTTGAAAAAAGGGTGGGTTGCAGTGCAAGTGGGATTACCAAACAACGATCGAGATTTGTGTTCACTGCAGAGATTTTCCATCCCAATTTCATACCTATACGATCCTCTCTTTCAGAGGCTTCTTGATAAAGCTTGTGAAGTCTACGGTTATCAAGCCGATGGCCCCATCATGCTGCCATGCTCCGTCGATGATTTTCTTCGTCTCCGGTGGCAGATTGAAAACATAACTTCAAAAAAATAAAGCTTCTCTGTATATAGTTTTATTTTTTTAGTTTTGAAGAAGATGCCGCCATGAGCATGCATGGATGTAAATTTTCAGGGTTTTTGTATTTATTTAGAAATATATTTTTTTTCATTAATCTTGGTTCTTTTTTTCTTTACCCCCTTCTTGTTACTTTAAGGTTAGGACACAAATAACTAGGTACTTAATTAGACTAGTCATTGGTAATTGTCATATTTCTTGCCGTAGATAATGGACTATTTTATACGAGAAGAGTGTGGGAGGATTTTTTTTTTATTATTATTATTAGAATTGAGCATGAAAATATTAAAAAGTATATAGATCATATCACGTCAGTACAATATAATTATTTAATATTATTTTTTTTGGGTAAATATAATTTCATTAATAAGTAAAGAGGTATAGTACAACAATGCTCCTTTTCAGGCAGCATCCTCAGCAGGCCAGGGGATACGCCAGAGTCGGTATAATGCATATGTACTAATCGAACTAGCTAACTCAACGCTAAGAATACGCTGTCTAACATCATTTACCATTAAGTTAGCTACAGTATTGGGCGTCTTCTCCTCATGATGGAATCGTCTCATATTCCGCTCCCTCCATATGTGGTACACAATCGCACTAAGTAAGGCATGGTATGCAATATTAATGATGTGCTTCCCTCGCTATTTCCTTGTTGCTCACTCAATATCTCTTGCCCAACCCCTATTGGGCCACTGGAATCGAATAATGCGCCGAACAGAGTAAAGGCATCGTCTACTAAATCTGCACCGGAAGAAGAGGTGGTCGTGTGACTCTACCATATCATCATTACAAAGCACGCAGTTTCCTAGGTGAGATAACCAAGGTTTCTCTGTGGTGGCAAGTTTGCCCAAAATAGCAAGCCATAAGATGAACATATGTCTAGGAATCTTCAAAGATCCCGAAAGTAGTGAATTCCATTCTACTTTTGATCCAAGTGGAATAAAGATCTGATAAAGCTCGTGAGTGGTGGGGCTTCCAGTTGAACACTTCCACCGAACACTTCATTTAATATTTTTACCCCTAAAGCAAATGTTAGAGTAGGAGTGTTTGGCTTATGCATTATGTTGGAAGAAGCTTAAAAAACTATACATAGTTGGTATCGTCACATTTCCACAATTTTCGTTTGTGAAATTGTCCACTCTCATGTCCTTATTATTAACATATTTCCTAACCAACAAAGCACAATGTCCGGCGTCGTCCGTAGGCAAGTTTGGTGACAAGAAGTGTTGGACTTTAATTAATAATGGCTATGTCAATTTTCTCAATTAAGAAGCTTTGTCCTTCGTGCCACTCTTTAGGTACCTTGTTCGATCATTACAATCTTATTTTATTTTAGAGGAAAAATGTAATTTTGTAATTTACGGTGTTGGTATTTTTAGTTTTGCAAGAAGTAATTACATAATTAAAATTGTAATTTAGTTGAGTCATGTAAGCCACATGTGATTTTTCGGCTAAATTTTCTAAGTTGCAGAATATCAATCTTATGAATCTCTCATACATATATATATATATATATATACACAATGTCGTCAAGAGAAGGCAGCCTGTGTTTTTCCCAACATCCACACCCCAATTATTGAAATTCTTTGCTAGTTCTCCTCAGGATAACTTTTGTATTTTGATAAGTCTCTAATATTCAATATGTTCTACGACGACTACTAGCCGTTGCAAAACCAACATATGTCAAAACTTTCTCTATAATTTCTCTATCAATAATTACTATTAAAATAAATCAACATCCATATATTCATGACATTTAAATCCATGAAAACAAAAGAAGAGATGCTAAAGGAGAGGGCAATAATTATAGAAAAAATAATTAAGGGCATATTGTACGGCCACCAAAATTTATATAATTAGAAATTGTTAATTCCTCCAATAACTTTAGTCTTTGGATGTTTAATAATTAGTTAATTAATTAGTACTGCACTAGAGAAAGGTATAATGCAAAAGCAAAAGAGAAAGAAAATATCCCTTGTTACATTAATCATTTTGCTCCATAGTGAACCACTCATATCTTAAATATTTCACAAAGTACAAAAGTTTATTGAATGCTCAATAAATAAATAATTAGGGATTTGTCTAGTGCTAGGATGATGATGATGAATCCAGATTAAATTTAGACCTGCTTTAATTAAGGTGGGATTAATTAAGTTCATAATTAATTAGAGTGGATGATCAAGGTTTTGCTGCAGGGTTATTAATTATTCGAATCGAGGCGAACACACGATTGTTCAGACTTGTATAGGCCAACTACCGGTGCGAAAGGTAGAAAAAATGGCTAGTTCCCCTCCCAAACTGGCGAAAAGACTAATGTTGTAAAAAAATATCAATTTTTAGGGATTAAAATCGAGGATGAAAAAAATTAGGGACCAAAATCAAATTAGTGGTAATGAATATTATCCATATATCTTTTCTCTCATGCTTTTCTTTTTTTTTTGAGCGATTCAATCAATACATCAATATACTAAGAACAATAAATAATAAATTACAGCAACTCTTTATTCAACTAATGCATTAATACAAATATTGTAAATAAATTACAATAATTCACATAAAATGAGATAAATATCCATACATCTAATGAGATTCGAACCCATAAAATTAAATTCATTTGTAGAACCTCAACCTCAACCACTAAGCTAAAATATCATTGATCTCGTATCTTTGTTCATTGATGGTTCATAGTAATGAGAAACTGTCGTGTTGTAATTACAATATTAATTTTCATAATTTCTTGTGTGTGTGTGTGTGTTTTTTTATTATTATTATTTCTCACATCTTTGAGATATATAACAATAATAAAATGAAGTGGCAGTCATAGCATTTCTAAATTCTAACTAGGCAAGTACAGTATCTTTTTGTCGTTGGTAGTCTAATTAATGCATATATTTCTAAGAAAACTATAACAACGCACATTCCCTAAGCTTTGTCTCCACTTGATGGAATTTGAGTGTGTCGAAAACGTCCACATTTCAATCTCAACAACGTTTATACATTTCTCACATCAGTAGTGTAATACTCGTATCGGATTGAATTTTTTATTATAATTCTTGTTGAATCGTATATTTTGTTTCATATATATATATATATATATATATATTATGAAAATTAGGTTTTTTTTTAATTTTATTTTGGGTAAATTACAACGAACTCTCTTGAATTTTGGTATAATTATAAATACCTCTTATTGTTCGAAAAATTACCAAAACCCGGTCTAATGTTTGATGAAATTACATAATCCTTAAATGGACGTTTAGAATGGTCAACTCTGCCTTTTTGTACTTTTTTAAAAAATTAAAAATTATAAAAAAAATCAAATTAAGTGAATCGAAAATTTTGAAAAATCATAAGAAAAACTGTCCATTTTGTCGATAAAAAAACCTTTAAAAAAAAAAAATTATAATTCATAGTCCACAAGAGTATTTTGGTCAACTAACCACAAAAATATTGATAAAAACCTAACGGATTGGACTGGTTGTTGAGCAATCGTTAAAATCAGAAAATATTGATAATTTTCAGAACAACGAGGGGACATTTATAATTATATCAAATCTCGAAAAAGCTCATTATAATCTATTCTTTTTATTTAAAACAAAATTTTTATACACACATCGACTATATAAAATGCGACAATAAAAGATACAATCGAAACAAACAATCCAAACCAGTAATACTTCCGACACTCTCATATTTATTCACAAAACAGGAAAATCTTTTGTTTATGCAACCAAAGCAACATTTTTGTCAACTTTCACATCTATAAAACTAACACTTCCTACTTCAACTTGCCCATATATATATATAAACCCACCACACCAAAACAACTCTACTTCCACTCACACACACTCGTATACTTTGTGTCCGAATCAAGAATGCAAGAGAGAAGAAACAAGACAAAGGTGAAGAAAGGAAGAGTGGCGGTGAACGTTGGATTAACACATGATAATGATGATGAAAATCGAGATCATCGTGCACTTCAAAGGTTCATTATCCCGATTTCCTACTTATACCATCCCGATTTTCAAATGCTTCTTGATAGAGCTCGGGAGATCTACGGCTACCCAACTACTGGTCCTCTCATGTTACCTTGTTCCATCCATGATTTTCTTCACATTCTACGGAAGATCGAAAAGGGTGGTACGAAGTACGGCTCTTAGAAGCAGCAGTAGTATAAAAAGCTTCTAACTCGACTTAATTTCATCACCTTGTTAAATTCACATAATTAATATAAATATTTACCTATAGCTCTCACTGGAAAAAATTGAATTTTACGTCCCATAATTAGGTACTTTGTAATTTTTGGTCCCAATAATTTTTACTATACCACGTTGCATCTTTTAATTAAAATATTCTGCACAATTTTCATTTCAAATTAACTTTCCGTTATTTTTTTTATGGAGTTAGGTAGTGCCAGTCACGTGCTCTGTCAACTTAAACCACGAAGTTAATGGAGCACGTGATAGGCTCGTGATTATTTCGTTAAAAATTTAATAGAAATTATGGGACGTAAAATACAATTTTTTCTACCTCATTATTGTAGATGTAATTCTTTTAATGATGGAAGATGATTCCTATTTTTTTTTTCCTTTGTCCTAACTATATGTAATGTTAATTAGTTTAATGTGAAAATTACTTTTAACATGTATGTTTTTACGTGGCAAATATTCCACGTAGGATTAATATATTCGCATTTTTGAAATTAGTTCTAATTATATAATTACATCATATCTTTTACGGTCAACTTAATATGAAAGTTATTTAGTTGGATCAAAACTAAAAATTTTGGATACCAAATGCGATTACTTGTAAACTTGTGGGTACTGAAACTGAAAATGAAATTATCCCTTCCAACTACAATATGATGATTGTATTTGTAATTTTACAAAGATAATAACTACATAGGAAGAAATTTAATATTTAAACATACCCAATTGTGATTGTTAAAAATAAATAGTCATAGTAAATAACCATTGACCATGGTCAACGAACGGTTGTTGGTCGTTGTTTTTACGAGTGTAGCTAAAATATTTGTCATGACAAAAATATAATTTTTATGGTGAATAATTGTTGAGAATTCGACCTCTCAGTCCTATGACCTTGAGGTCGAACACCAGGTCGCATTCGTTGAGATCATGGTTCATGACAGTAATCGTGAGATCGCACTTGAGCCTATGGATCAGAACACAGTTCCAATTATACTTCATGAGGTCGCACATGCCACGTCTGCAGATTTGCTAGATACGGGATAGATACTCTCTAACTGTCTTTATTGTACCTCCATTTTTGAATGATGAAGATATTACAGAAAACAAGAGGAGATTTTCTCTATAATGGCTTGCTCTTTGCATTCTTCTATCTTTGAATATATGAAATTCAACAATAATTTAAATTTTTACATCAATTTTTAATTAAATATGATTAGTAATAATTATCTCTCATGATCTTATTCCGTACTCAATAAAATCATACTTAATAGTAAATTTCCTTCTAGTAATATTTATATAATTAAACAAAATCTTAAACGATGTTGACATAATTAATTACTCAAATTAATATATATGGGCCTAGACTTCTACTCAGTTGCAGGGCTATAGGACTAAGAAGTCTAGGTTCCATTGATTCACTACACAATTACACTGAGGATCGATGAAACATAGGATTGGTTTTCTAAGTTTTACCTGATCTTATCTAAGACAAAATAAATAAATAAACAATAATTAAATATCAAAGGGAGATCAAACGTAAAAGTTTGGTTAGCAGTCATGTCTTGATTCTCATAGATGTCACAAGTGACATTCTTGTACCTAAGAAACTCATCAATTTAGATAGGAACTAAAATTGTGATTTTGGAAAGACTTAATCATAGATAGATAGAGTTAAAATTTTGATTATTTCGATTAAAAAGTTTAATTTTCTCAAGGTGTAGTATTAGTGGTTGGCTGGGCAAAATTAGGTTTGGCCTAGATTTTTTATAAGCTAATTATTTTATCAGTTGAAATATATTTTTTCGATCACACAAAATTGGTGCAATGCGAGGTGTTAAAACCATCTTTTTCTATTTATAGCATTTTTTTATAATAGTATTTATAGCATTTTCTGTTACATATTTAGTATTTACACATTACGTATATAAATATTACGTCATTTAGTTTTATTTAAAAGAATTATATGTGTAATATGTTTATATTAAATGCAATATAATTTGCAATAAAGAAATTTAATCTTCAAAATGTTTGCCAAGTTTCAAGGAAACGGATAAGTCGATTAAATTTTCTATTTTAAATTATGTTACATCTTATATCCCATTTAATATGTACGTATTATATGTATAAATTATTATGTTACATATTTTATACATAGGAAAATACTTTATGCACATAATTTGTCTAAAAATACGACGTAATTCGTATACACGTGATGTAATATAAAGATATATATATATATATATATACAATAAGAATGGAAATACAAATTAAAAAGAGAATGATCATTAGACATCCCCTCAAAGTTTTCATACTAATCCGGGAAAAAAATTCAAGTTTTGGATCCCTTTTGATTTACAAAAACAAAAACAAATTAAAAGAAAACAAAAAAGCAAAAAAGGGTGATGTATTATTATATATGGGATGGGCATCCATGAAGCAGAACCCAGTCTGTTGATCAGTGTCGCATTTCCCAAGAGAAAATTGTCAGTTTTAATTTGCTGTCTCTCCACAAGAGACTGTTGCGTTTGCTTTCATGAACTCCTATTGCTCCTGTTACGCACAGTATTTTTCAAAATTTTTTCCTTTCTTCGTTGTGGGTGTGGGAATGAAAAATCTGGAATTTGCCTACACTTATTGAGGCTCTTAAGCTGTTGAAGAAACAGTTGCTATCCTTGGAAAAGAGATCTCATCGCCAAACTCTCTCTCTCTCTCTCTCTCTCTCTGCACATAGAAAGATGCAGACATATTGTTTATAATTGGCAAGAGAAAATGATACAAGACACTAAGTTTCCAACAAACCTCTTTCTTTTCTTGTCAAAAGTTGACATCCTTCTAGGGCTTCCCAACACAACTGTGGACAAACCATGTACATACATACACACATACATACATGTTAACTTCTGCTCAAATCTCAAACCACATTATTACATACATGTCTCCAACTTCAACGCACCACAAAGTAACAAAAAGCCCATGTCATTTTCCCTTATTTGGAACCTTCTCCATCTTTTCCTCTCAAGAAATCTCATTCTTCTTGCACGCAATTAGCACACAGTACTGAAGTAGACATTATATGCAGCATCTTTTCACACTGCCCTCATCTGGAATTGACACTTCTGTGAAACACTTTTAACTCTGTGTGTGTGTGTGTACTTATCCATCTGGAGATCTGAATTTGAGTTGAGTGTTTGAGTGTGTAATTGACTATGTTAGTGAAAGAGGTTGTAATATTTAAAGGGTTTGCAGAAAGAAACAGACACGAGCACTATAAGTACTAAATTAAATTA
>NC_026159.1:6216730-6258760 GCF_000512975.1 Sesamum indicum | reverse complement strand
AATCATGTCTGATCAGCTAAGACTTTAGATTCTTTAGATTACATCCAATCTATTTTTTCTATCTCTTGCACTCATGTACTGCAGTTGAAAACAACAGTTGAGTGATGAAATTGAACAGTTTGGATCATATTAATTCATCAAGAACTTATTTTCATCAGATTGTACTATATACATATATATCACATGTAAATTTAGAAAAATTATACTGAATGCTGAGTTCTTGCTTGCCCTGGACTTTTCAAAACTCACATGAAGCCTAGACATCCGGAAACGAGATTCAGAGTCTCAAGATACAAAGCAGACATACACATACACATACACATACGTGTGCGTGCGTGTGTGTGTGTGTATAGAAGTAGAATCACTACCTTTCTTACCCCCAGATCCAGCAAATGATGGTTGGGGGGAATGAAGCCTGGTCCGAGAGTCATTCAGGGTTTAATTTCCCTGGAAAAGAAACACAAATCAAAAGAAATATCAACCTCCATGACCTCGAGCCAGACAACATTCCTCTCAACCTTAACACTCACGAACAATACCAAACATTCATTTAACCCTCATCAACCTACCTATGTACATCTATATATACATATATATGAGTTGTTGAAAATCTATCTGATCTGGTATATGTATGTATGTTTTGAGGGGAATGAAGCCTGGTCCGAAGCATTACTGAGAGAGAGTTCCAGCCCACTTATAATTCTCATTCATCAGAAATATAGGAACTCTCAAACAGCCTCGAGCCAGCCTACATTCACCTCAACCCCATTTCTCTCCTCTCTTTGAGAGAACCCTACTAACAATTCATGTCTGTATATATAGACGACTCAGGGGGGGTTAGAAGGTGGGTAGTCCCGTAATGTGTTTTTACACATACACTCAGCGACAGACACACATACCAACAGGGACTGACTCAAATCTAATTTTTCTTGCATGATTCAGATGTTGATCCTAAATTAATCTCTGCAAAATAGTATTTAAAGACAATATTACCTAATTCAAATGTCAATGTAAAAACAAGAAAAGATAAAAGCTCTCTTACAAGTCGCAGCAGCTGATCAAACTTACCTAATTAATATATATATATAAAATAGTACTTTTTGTAATTTCTATCATTTCCTAGGCTATGACTTCATGACTCATAAACCCCCCCCCACCCCCTTGTTTCCAGTCAACTGGGCAAACCTGTTGCTTCCTTTTACTTCAAGGGCATTTTTCTTTTGTTGAAAAAATAATGATTTATTATTGTTTATGGTCCTTTTTTATTATTAATATTATTACAGTCAAACACACACAACAAGACAAAAAGTGATACATTTAAAAATGCACTTTACACGAGAAACAGAAGACTGATTCAGACAGAACTCTGTAACCCTCATAAATGCGATTCTTTCATCAGTGTTTTTCCATCATTACCTTATTATTTTTAGCTTCCTCTCTACACCTACTTTACATTAATTCTCCTCTCTATTATCAATTTCAATCCTCATCCCTGTGTCTTTCCCTTTTCCTCTCTTAATTACCACTATTTTCTATATATATATATATATACATACACTCTAAATCTTCTATTATTTTTTCTTTTTATTTTGTTAAATTTTCTATTTTGATGAGAAAACATGAAGATGGATGTTTGTGATGATGTTTGGTCTCTACACGCAAAGGTCGACTCATATGGCCATTTTCAGCTCGAAACAAAACTTCTATATCTAGGTTTTTTATGCACATAGTTTGATCTCAACCACACATTGAGTGCAAGCATTTGCACTGTGGGCAAACAATAGGAGTTGAACTCTTTTTTTCTCAAAAATCCTTCTAAAAATCTTTCCAATATTAACATGATCTTTTTAATTAAACTCCTGTGTACGAGATAATGTGAGTAGGGTATTAGAAAAAATACATTTTTTTATGGGGAAAATACAAGTAACTCCTTGTGATATCATAAATGAGCAAATTATCTCTTTATGAAAAAAATAAATACCAATTTACCTTTCTGTATTTTTAAAAATACAACAATTTGTCCCCCTATGATTTTTAAAATTAAGCAATTTACCTCCCTGTATAAGGAGGTAAATTACTTCATTTTGAAAAAGACAAGGGGGTAAATTGCTATATTTTTTTATAGGAGGGTAATGTAGTCATTTCAATATCACAAGGGGGGAGTAAATTGTTATTTACCCAATTTTTTATTATAGTTAATTATAAAAAAAATAAAAAATATAAATTAATCATGACTCCACAACGACTATTAGTTGTTATTTCTACAAGTAAGGTCACTACATTAGCAAATGTTCACGCCATATCTAAAAATCATAGCAAAAATTGATTAACCATAGCAAAAATTTAAGTTTTTCGTTAGTTTTGTTTGTCGATAGTTAATAGTATTGATTCGTCACGGTTTGAATCGCGAGCATTTATAACGTCGGAAAAAGTTAATTTTTTTTACAATAGTAATTATGATAAAGTTAATGAATTTGTTGTTCTTTCTCCATATCATAATGTTTTCGTCTCCAAAAATTGGAAAAAAATAAATAAATGCACGAAATGTTTTTATCCAAATTAAAAAGTTAGATTATTTTGATTTGGGCTAGAATTTAAATTCCTTGCACAGAAAACGTGTACTATCGATAATTTCTCAAGTGTAAAAATACATATTATTGGGATTTGGGAGTTTGACATATATTCTGAATGTGGTCGGACAGCTGGTCGCTCCATTTTTCTTCAAATAACTTTTTATAGAATTTCATTTGATGTAAAAGAAAAATAAATAAATTAAATAAATTGTTCAAATACGTCTAACAAAATTTATCGATCTTGAATATCTATACTAATATTAAAAGAAAAGCATTTCATATTCACAAACGAAGGTTAATGACATGTCACACCAATTTTTGTGAAATTAAAAATGCCCTTCATGATAAAATAATTATCTTATTCAATTTTTCAAAATTTACATTAATTGATAAATTATTATTTCTTTTTATTAATTTAATATACTGACTTATATATTTCTCTTATTTATAGTATATTTTAAAATTGTGAAAGTATATATATTTTATGCACGTAAGAACAGTGTGCCACAGCGGCTGGTATAAAAAAGATAAAACCCTATTTTCACTCACAAATAGCGATTACTTATACCATGATATTAATTTCTTAAATTATCAAAATGTCCTTATGTATTTTCAACTACCCCTACTCAAATTCTTCTTCTCATCTATATTATCTATACTATCTATTTACACTAATATAAAAATTTCACCCACACTAAATATCTCTAAAGTAGTTTTATTTTATTGATTTGGTTTATATACCTTATTTTTATTTATAATATTTTATAGATATAAATAATTATTTATTATATGCACGCAGGAAGATTGTGTTATAAAGGCTAGTATAAATAAAAGAGAACTAAGATGCAACTCCCCAAGATTAATTAAAGTCTAAATTTTCTGTTGACTTTTTTTTTCTTTTGCATTTATTAAAAAAAATAATTTTAGTTATGTAATTTAAAAGGGTTTTGATCCTGTATTAAATTAATTTTTGTAATTTAATCATATAATTTTAAAATTTTGACAATTTTCATTTTTTTTCATATAAGTTGCACGCGACCCAATTAAATTATGAAAATTAATTTGTGCAAAATCAAAAATATCACCACCATAAAATTAAAGGACTAAAATTGCAATATTTCCGAAAAATTGAAAGTGCAAAAATAATGTCAAACGATTTACTGCATATAATTTTCATACATTTTCCGAAAGTGAAAAAACGATTTTACCGAGTGGTTATTTCTGGGTAGCTTGACAAAACAATAGCCCTCCGCAAAACACGTTTTGCAGAAAGTCGGCGATTATGAAAGTTAAAATCTCGACCGCCCAATGCAACCATCCAACGGTCGACTGTGGTTGGAAAGCCAGCGTGATTGTCGGTGTTAGCGCAAGCGGAGGATCGGGAACCGAGGAGGCAGTGCCTGCCCAACAAGGAGATGCACAGAATACTCCAAAAATTAAATAAAAATAAAATATATATTTAAAACCTCTTATGGTTGAATTTTTTTAAAAAAATAGTAATAATAATAAATAAAATAACATGTTGCGTGGATGGTTCAGTAATTAATGCAGTTGCAGGGCTTTATTTATTTATTTTTTAAATAACATTTAGGACATCAAATTTAAATACAAATTCAATATATATTTGTTTTTATTTCCATTTTTTTCTCACTTATAATCACAATTTTATAGATTATAAACTTGTAATTCTAATAATATGTCTAATTTATGTTTACGTAATCTAATTTTATTTCATAGCTACAAAAAAAAATAAATATTAAAATCAGTATCGAGCTAATTAAAAAATAAATTTTTTATTGCTAATCTACACTATTTAATATCTATTCAAAATAATTCGATGCTAAACTCCTTATTACGTAAATTTTTGTTGCCAAAGCCTAAATGTATCAACAAGTAAATTTCTTAAATTACATAATGTAAATTAACAGCATGAATTTTATTTACGACTTAGTTTGACATTATTTTTTTGGCAAAAGTATCCCACTATTTTTAAGTTTAATTTTAATTTCAATTTAGTCCTTTATAATTATCGATAAATTCTTATTATTGGAATTTGATCGTTTGAAAGGTACTGTTGGTCGTTTGGAATTTTTCAAGTTGTAATTTTCTTTTGCCACGTCATTTTTAAAAAAGAATATATTGAACTGTTATTAAATTCGTCAAAAACCCAACACTGTTGTCGACATAGTTGACGACGTAGAAACTTTCCGATTAAATTGCATGAAAAGGACTAAAATCGCCACCATTTTTAAGTTACAGGATCAAATTGCGACTTTTCATTTCAACAGAATCAAAATTGCCACCCCCTTACTTACACGATTAAAATTGCAATTTTTCTTTCACCTATTTCACATAAAAACCAACCATCAATCACATATCATTTCCAAACAATTACTGTTTACAAATGGATCTTCCCTCTTCAAGTTCAACCAACAATAGAACTACAATCAAGTTGATGATAGAATTTGTTTCTACGAAAACAAAACATTTGGATGATTTTGAAAATCAATAAAAAGTACAGGGACTAAAATAAAAACAATCCAAGAAAAATATGATTTTTTGTGGTGACTAATTATATGATTTAAATTAAGTAAATATTAATTAATTACCATTGCGCAATAGCTTAGCCGTAGTTTCCAAGGCGATATTAAAATATTAGTCATAATTAAAAATTTTAAAAAATAATTTTTCCAATGGCAAATGTTATTTAATTTATATTATAAGGTAAAGGAAATGTTGCTATCTTATCAGCTTTTCATTTATTATAACCTGAGCTACAACTTGACTACAGCTTTTAGTGCATATATGACCATATGGACTCATTTATTGATACATGTTTTCTTCACAATTTTCACTTGGATCACTTTTCTATTTTTCGACCAGCTTTTGATTTATTATTTAATTTTTGTTTTTAATCACACTAAATTTTGAAATATACAATGTTGAATTTCTAATAGAATTAGTTTTTTTTTCTTTTAAATTCAATTGATGTTAATCTGTCAGGGGGACAAATTATTACAATATTGAATATTCATTATGTCCAGACTATATTTTAACTAAATTCCACCAAAAAGAGTATGATTTTATGTTATATGTAATTATTATGGTTGAAAGTAGTAAAAAAGTCTTAGTAAATATTAATTAATCACAATTACATAAATGCTCTTAGTTGTCGATTTTGCAGCGCTAAAAATCAGGCATAGGGCTAAAAGTCATATCTAATGGTTTGATCACAGTTAAAAGTCATTGGCAAATTTCGATTAACCATGATCAAAATATTAAGTTTTTTCATTGAATTTATTCGAAAATGTAGAAAGTATGGTACGTCTCTATCATAAATTTTAAACTGGGGTGATTTATAATGTAGGGAGTAATTTTTTTTTTTTTTAATCCATGGTAAATCTTCTCGTCTTAGTACATCTAGTAAAGGTCTAGTTTATAAGATGGGATATTCCTCGAAGTCTAATTTAACGGTATAATTTTCAAAATATCCTCAAATTTTCTCTTTTTCCAAATTACTTTTTCTGGTAAGTTTTTAAATTGACCATCTTATTCAACATTTCACTCGTCACAGTTATATTTTACAATTTTTATCAAGAACAACTAAGTAATTTTACTTTCCTCTTGAGCAATCCAATCCTTCCTTGATTTCATCTCTTCAGCCGTGTCAATCACATCCAAATATCTCATCACATCACTCGTATATATATATATATATATATATATATATTTTAATTAATAAGGAAAGAATAAATTAAAATAAGATGAAATAATACAACAAAAAAATATATAAGAATTCATTTAAAGGGAATTCTAGTAATTGTTTCAAAAAAAAATATCAGAATAGTTTTTCAAAACTCCATAATTTATAATTAGTGTATTTAATTATTATAGCTCCATCACAAATAAATTGGTGAGACATTATGATTCTTTTTTAAGAAAAAAATAAAAAATCTTCCAAAATCATCTGGTTTATTCTTTGAGCAATGACCAAAAAATATACATCAAGTGATAAAAAAATTATTTTGTCACATATAAAATCCATATTTTTAGTAACCATTATTTGTGAAAATTATAATTAGTAAGAATTAGTGATAAAAGTTATTATTAAAAAATATTAATGACATATACACAGTGATGACGTAGTAATTATAATTGTTGTCACCAATTTGTCATTTTAAATGTATCGTTGATAATTTTATGTCTAATTATTGTCACTAATAACTATATATTATGACAAGATAAAAATAATTGTACGTCAATATATATTTTTTGTGACAATTTTAAAATTATCGTTTGGTATTTTATTGCTAATACAATATCTTATTGCAAGAGAAAAGAAAAGAGGATAATTACACTGCCCATGTCTGAGGTTTGGTGTAATTACATGCAAACTCCCCATCGTTGAAAAATTATGTCTAGTACTCCGGTATTGTTAATGTCTAATAAATAGATAATCATTAATGAAAATTCATCAAATTTATTGATATGAACAAAAAAATTAAATAAAAATTCATACGTAGTCTAATTGACTTAAAACTGACTTATTGTAGGTAAAAAAAAAATATAATCAAACCACCATTAAACATCTTTATACGCTAATATATGTGCTGTGATATATTTTTACTCTTATAAGGGTATTTTACTTTTTTTTTAAAAAAAAAGATTTATTTATGTTAATACATCAGCATGAAGTTAATTGACAGTAAATATGAATTTTCATTTAAAATATTCTTTTGCTAATATTACTGAATTAATGAATTTTAATTAATAAATAAATTTATTTATTAAATAAAAATAAATATTAAAAATATTATATATAATTTTTTAAATAATAAAAAAATACATAAAATTACACCAATTCTTTCGAGAATGCGGTCAGACTATTAAAAGAATAAATAAAAAAAAAAAAAGGTAAAAGGAGTAGGCATCAATGGAAAGAGGTTTTTCAGGATGATTCATCTTCCTGCAAACGAGATTAATCAGAACTGTAGGATTACATTCATCAGTGTCAAGTCCCAGAGAGATGGACGGTTGAGATTTCTCTCTTTCAAATCGTACGGCGGCAGAGTACACAAACACGTGATGGCGATAAATGAGTTCTGGAAGAAATAGATGATAGATCCACAGGCGACAGTGACGAGGGATCTGCTGCCACGTGGATGGATATTATTTGGTGGTGACTCCCATCAGATGGGACCACATCTGGGAGAGCAAATCATGTGTCAATGATGACCATGATCATCCCATGTAGATGCATATAGACATACATATATATATATGTATGTATATACAGGTGTGGCTTTATTGCATGACGACAGTTCAGTTAGTAGTTAAGGTTCATTCATTAACAAAATAGGCTTATATCCTTTTTCTTTTTCTTTTTTTTCTCCCCCAAAATTATATAAGATTCAAAATTCATCTGATGTCGGGATCACACTCAAACTATTTGCGATGATAAAATTAGCCCCGACATCATAGGTGGGATTTAAATTCAATCATGGTAGATTATACATTTCGATCATTTTCATAAATACATAGTCTAATATGATAGGTATATTTTTTCTACCGTATTTATTCCTCTCGAATTTCATTCGTATCAATTTCACTTACTTAAAGCATCGAAAAATTATAATCAAAGTTTTCGTGATGTATTTCCATCGATCTTTCTGAATGCATACAGATACACTTGAAAGAAGTGCACAGCCTCATGAGAAAGAGCCCTTTAGGTAGGGCGAAGTCAAAATTAAGTGAACATAAAATAATGGGATAAATTAAAAGGGTATAGGCATAATATCAAGAAATAAATGAACCCTAAATGAATTAAAATAAAATGTAGACTAATTGACTACACATTTTTACATGAATTGACAAATTCTCGTACATTAGGTTTTGATTGATGTAAGAATTAACAATGTAATTAATATTTAGTCTTGTGTTTACATCAGCCAGTACTTATCCATTATATTAAACTATGATTTGTGTTAAAGTGTATTTACTTTTTTGGTGAACGCTATATTTGATCTATTAATTTTTTGTTGTAATAGTTACACGAGAAATAATGTTCTGTTGTCTTAAATTTTTAAAATTATTTACTTGAATGTAGATCAAATAAAAAATAATAATTTAATTAATTTTTTTTGGTTGGTGGGGGGGGGGGGAGATACTTTTTTATTCAAAATGGATATTTAAATTCATAGATAGGTAAAGATCCAACTCAAATCTAATCTATATTTTTTTAATGAATTTGGGTTTGAACCTGAGTCTAATTAATACTACTCATTGGGTTTGGGTTTGTATATTTTGAATTAGTCTATGGGCCTCAGTAAACTCTTACTATACCCATTCACACCCCTATTTTAGTCGCTCAAGTTCATTTCTTAACTTTATCATCCTTGAAATTTAATTTTTATCTTAGTTTGGTCTCTCTGACCATTTTTTGGCGAAAATGTGGTCGGAGTTTGACTTTATGGAGGGTAAAATGATCGATTTAAGTTTAATTTTATCATTTTAATCCCTTAAATTTGTAAAACTATCAGTATTGTTTTAAAAAGAGAACTATTTCTTTTATATTTTTATATGGTGAATATGATGTAATATCTTGTATGAAAAATAGAATTTTGAACTCTTGTTAACATAATAATGACATATTGCTTAATTTAAAATAGAATAGTCTCTTTTTTCTTCATTTTCAGAAGTGACCAAAAAAAATACAAACTATAAATAAATTTTATAAAATTTATATAATCTAAAAATATAATAAAAAAATCTAAATTGATTTTTCTATCTTAGAAGTTAAAGATATGTCAAATAAAATTAAATCTGAACAATGTTTCTTAAATATTAACAGCTACTATTTTGAAGAAAAAGTTGATAGAATGTATTTTTAATTAGATTATTTGGTGGGTTTCAAATATATATAATATTTATTTTCGGAGGTCTTTTTAAAACTTTTTCTCTAAAATGGAACTATATATTTAGAAAACCTTTTCTATAAAATGGAACTATATATTAATTAGAAAACTTCTTAAAATGAATTTTATACATATAAAATCCTCCCCCCAATAAAAAATAGTTAAAGAAACATAATCTATCAACTTTTTATTAAAAGATCCAAATACTTAGTAAATATTGTTAATAATTAACTTTTATACTTATCTTTAATTTTTGAAATAAAAAATTACTGAGTTATAGATTTTTTTTATTATATTTTCATATTAGATAAGTTCATAATATTGATTTTTTTTAACTACTGCAAAGAAAGAGACTGTTTGTTTTAAGTTAAGCAATATATTATTATTATTATTATTATTATGTGCACAAGAGTTTAAAGTTTTCATTGTTCACATAAGATAATTACAATATATCAGCATAAAAAAATATAAAAAGTTATTTTTTTTCATTTAAAAAAGGATTAATTTGATGATTTTACAAACTTAAGGAATTAAAATTATAAAATAAATTATTGACCATTTCCCCCTCCAAAGAGTCGAACTCTGACCACATTGTCGTTGGAAAATAGTTAAAGGGACCAAAATGATACAAAAATTAAAATTTAAAACTAATGAAGTCAGAAAATGAAATTGAGGGAGAAAGTGATTTTAAGCGAAAACTTAACATACCAAATATAGTATTTACTCTTACTTTTTTATGATTAATGGTTTGATAATAAGTGTAAATTACGTATCTACCTTATAATAAGCTAAAATGTCATATCTGTGAGCTGTGTTCTGTTTCATTGTCTAGCACACCAAAAACCCATTCAGCCATTGTCATCAGAGATGCTTCTTCAGTAGCCTGCCATTCCGCCGTTGTCTTCCCCGTGTGGATCAGTCGCAAGGGAAAAGCGGATGCAACAACTACAGTCGGTCAGCAACTATAGAAAATCTGAGATCAACAACGATGTTGTGAAGAAAACGATTCAAGATTGGCATAATAACAGCGATAAAACATGGAATGACAAACAAAACCATTTCTACGCAAGTTTTTGAACACTGCAAAGTGGAAGAAACCATTAAAAATAAATCAAAAAATCTGTGTAAGAAAGTTATTGCAGTTTAGCAGTGGTGTATTTTAGAAGTCAAAGAATCTCTTCTAACATGTCATAAAGAATCAGGCAGATTGCATATAATTTTTCAACTAAAAAGGACGAAAAGTGTTGCATCCCTATAATTTCAGGATGAAAAATAAAATTTTGCGTAAATTTATTTACATTCTTGTTAATGGGAATTGTTTGATAAGACAACATTGATATATAACATAACGACACGGATTTGCACAAACTCAATCAACATATTATTAATTTAACTTAACAATCAAACCAACTTCATTGAGTCCACCATTGACTAATCAAATACGGGACATTATTCCTTATTACAAATTCTAAAATTTGATCATAACGACTGAATACTTTCAACCTAGGAAGCTCTGAACTGGGAACAGCTTGTACCGTGAAACAACAGCGAAGAGCTGAACCGGAGCCTCGAAGCAGCCACATCAAACTCAAGCAGATGATTCTCCAGTTGATGTCCTCCCACGACTACTGAGGTTGTTGGTCCAGTCAGGTTCGATCCTCCATCGACAAAAGCAAGGCAAATTACATCGTTGCTGACTCGAACCATTGAGTTTGAGCCATAAAACCTCCAGTAAATATTCTTGCTCTGCAGAACCAGATCGATAGTCGGCACATCAGGCCCTGTCTTGGAGCTGCCAACAGTCTTTGAATCAAAGCAAGCCTCGAAAGGAGCCACGGATGCCACTCTTGTGATGTTCTTGGACGCAGCCGCCTCCACGAACTCTTTGATCAAAGCATTCAATATTGATCTGTGCAGGCCGGTGTATGGCCTAACGGTGCGTATACTCGTGCCTCCAGCACCTGTACTCTTGTCAATCGAAAGCAGTGTTTTGTTGAAAGAGAGAGTCCTATCACCAACTCTGATGGACTTGACATCGATGAAGTACTCAACTGTCAAATTGCCTATCTGCTCATTCCCAAAAGTGCTCACAGGGTTCCTGATCAGGGGTGTAGACAATAGTGACTTAGAGATTTCTGGAAAGGGGCTGCTGTAAGCCCCCTGACCGATGATCATGTTGCCGTCATTTCCGGAAGATGGAAGACAGAGAGCAAACTTTTGGCGAATCTTGAAAGCAGATGCAAGCTGAGCCTGCAATGAAATCCTAGTCCTACCTAGGCCGATCAGCCCTGCAGTGGGGCTAGCCAGGCCTTCTCGTAAAACGGGATCCGAGAACTGGAAGGGGAAGTCATTCACCCTGTACTGGTCACCACGTGTCGAATACACGCGCAGAACGTCCTGCCCCAAGCCGCTATACCCCTGAGTGCCGGTGAAGGGGTTCAGAGCGTAGTCAGAGCACGTGTTGTTGGTGCATCCAGGCACTGGAGGCGACAAGAAGCAGAAGACGCAGCCGACTCCATTGGCGATCCTGCATTGCTGAGTGCCGCACAGGATTGGGCGGTATGAGGAGGCGGCGTTGAAGTAGTCAAGGGAGTTGAACCAGAGGAATTTGCCACCAAGATCAATCACAACATTGAAGGTGGTGGCACTGGAACCTATCTGAATGGTGGTGTAGTACTGATTGGTTGTGACATCTTTCTTGATGGGGAAAATGAAGGCTTGGGGTTTTGGAGGGCTCTGGGAATTTGAAAAGGGAGACAAGAGCAACAAGGAGAAAAGGAAGATTGAGAGAGTGGAAGGGGCCATTGTGTGAGGAGGAGTGATGCAGATAGATACTCTCCTGGATATGTATTTATGGACGTACTTGATGTACTATTGTGATATATTATTAAGGAGAGATTTGAATATTACAGTATTGTTTTGAATTGACTATGAATGGCATGCCAGCAAATCATCTTTATCTTTTAGATCTCATATTGTCTGGTTGAAGTCAAACTTCTTAATCAGATCATGAACAATTAAAAGTCAGAAGTCTAAAACTCAACAACTTACATTCAGATGAATTTGCCAATAAAATCTAGTTTAGTTGGCAAAATTAAAGTCTCATAACTATTAGATCATGAGTTCAAATCCCATCAATAATTAATGTGTAAAATGTAATATAACCAATTTACTTAAAGAACAAAAAATTCTGACAAGTTTCAGACACGAATCATAATAGGATTATATTACTAATATCACAAGAAGGAGTTTAAAAGTCTAGAATTCAACTTACATAATAACTAATACTCAAGTGGTTGCATCTCTAATAACCTCAATATTTGCTCTAATGAACCTAATCTTTCCTTCAGGTGACGATTAAGTGGCCTAACAGCGGTACATTGTTTCGGTGAAAGAGATGTACGAGTTCACGTCCCTATGGAGTTAGAAAATCAACTTTGATCCTCCTTGAGAAAAGACTTCTCTTACATAGAGAATTTATTATAGCCGAAATTATGCTTTTGCAAGTATTAAATTATGATTGCTGATATCCGTGTACTTTAACACGAAACTATAATATATAATAATATATTCTCCAGAATGATGTATCATCAATTTTCCGCGTGAAATAGTCAAAACTTTGTAGGACCAATATATTCCTTGTTTAAATTAGTGGGCCAGAAATTGAAATAATTGCAAAACTTGGTGCTGAATTTTTTTGTTTCTGAATGATTTGGTGCTGACTTTAAATTGTCCTATGGAACTTATATTGCACTTGGCATCACAGTAGGGCTCATAGCTATCTGTACGACATATAATTTTAAGCTCGAACAGTCTCCATAAAGAACCTAATAAAAGAAGAAAAGCATTCACAATTAAATTTTCTACACAGTATACCTAATTATCTTCAATTAAAAAGAAATGTAAATTTAAGCAAAATCTCTATCTTAATATGAATGTCAATTCAATTTTCCTCTTATGGTGGAGACGTAATATTTTGTCTGACAATCGTATAATTTGTATTAGAATCAAGAACCATAATTATTCATATTGGCAAAAAATTGCCAACCTCTGCGCTCTTATTAGTAAACTATAATTTGAAATATAGGGGCTGTTGTACCATTAAAATATGGTAGTGTATCATTTTTACTATCAACAATGACTTTTTACACAGTACTACAGTAGTTATTTTTCTACTTTGTAATAGATGTTTATGGTTGATGGTTGAATGGTTGGTGGCTGACTTTAAATTAACTCTTGATGTTAACATTTTTTATATAATGATGCACTCAAACCAATTTTCTCAAAAGAAAACGGAAATGGCTAATCCATATGAGTTCATGTTTCAGTTTGATCCACAGAAGCATAATACAAGGGAGCTAGTGATGAGCATAGTAATACTTCAGATTGCATGTGGATTGTAATAACCTAATTTTGTAGCATATCAAGTTTTTAAATTTGTACCTTCTATAATTTGATTATTAAATGTAAAAAGAAAACATGAATGCTTAATATGCTCTATAAGAAATGATCATATTGATATCATCCGAATATTGCAAACGATACAATCCATCAATTCAAGCAACTGATAAGAGACAGATTTCAGACAAAATTACTCTGATAGAATTTGCAGTGAACACACAAATTCCGGAAACAGCATACCTGCATTCATTTGTCTACTGATTTTCTCCTCTCCATTTGTCCAGAGCGAACGATTCCTGCTTTCCATGTCGGGCCTCAAAGAAGTCTTCTCTACCCAGTTTCAGTAAATCTGAGATGGAAAATGATTTAGATTCACGATGCATAGAATGTGTTAATTAGGAAACAAATGAAGGGTCAAATAGTATTCATTATTTTGACAGTTAAAAGGAAAAAAATACCATACTTGAATAAAACAGGCCCTTCTTCTCTACTGCAACAGTTATACCATCCAGAAACAAACTTCTCTAGTTCCTGACTTGTTTTAAGCAGAAAGGTAATATGAGATACTTTACACCCCAAAAAAGGTAGTGAAAAGTTTTTCTCTGATTTTGGATCCAAGAACATGGGTCATGGCTGTCATCTTCTCCACATGATCTCCGTCATCATTTTTTCATTATTTCTCTCAATTTTGCCCACATTTTCAACAGAAAACCCTCACTCAATGTACCAGGATACCACATTGTAAAGGTGGAGGTAATCCTAGAACTCAAGATCAAAAGTTCAGATTTTTGCTCGAACTCAAGAGCTTCAGCATTGGAAAATCAAGAAATGGTGATTCTGTTCTCGCCCTCACTGGGACCCAGCGGACCCACCAGAGCTCCAGTTCCTTCTCTGCTGCCACACTTCCATCTGCATCATTGCCATAACCATCCTGCACCAGCAGTCAATCCCACAAACCATAAGGTACAGATGAAAAATTAAGGGACAGCGACAAGAGTATTGACAGCAGACCCTGCATCTGCTGGAGTCGCCTCTGTTGTATGTGCAACTGAGCTGTTTTTTTCCTGCCTCAAATTCAAGAAACAGAAGCAAAGAACTATGCGTATCTATCTAAAGACATCAACTCATTGGATTTGGATATTAAGATAGCCCCAGGACTCTACACTATAGTAGGCATAGATAATTTGGCCATTTCCCTCGACAACCGAAGGGCTGAATCTGGTTCTAATGATGATGAAAGTGACGCTGCTAATTCAGTTTGAATAGTATGTAGCAGTGTGGGCGACTTATCTGCAATGCATTGTATGTGTTCAGTGGCTAATGGAAGCTCTCCAATGTCAGCCAAGTAATTCAGCAAAGTTAAATGGGACTTTGGACATCCTATACCACATGTGAGCTCACACAGTAGTTTAGAAGCTGCGGTAAGAAAACCTGCGGGAACATATATATATCAGTTCAACTTTAAAGCAAGAAATCTTTTAGCAAGCACAATATGTAAGAGGTATGGGTTGATAAGTCACCTTCTTTGCATAGGCAGAGAAGAAATGAACTCAGTAACGTGTTTGCAAGTGTTGCATCCTGTTCAACTGACTTCTGAAAGATATGCAGAGCCATTTCAAGGTTTTTCTCCTGGCAAAGGCCTTGAAGGAGGAATTTGTATATCGATTCATCAGGTTCCAACCCTTTCCCAAACATGTGGTGGAACAGGCGACAAGCATCTTCAACCTGGCCTACTTCTGAAAATTTTTGAATCAGGATTTTGTAACTCTCCAAGTTCCCAGAGCAACCACTTGCAAACATCTCATCCCATAGCCGTTTTGCAGGTCGCACTAGATCCTCCCTGCAGCAAGCTTCGAGAAGAGAATTGTAAGACGAAACATCTGGGCTCAAACCTTTCTTCTTCATCTCTTGAAGCACCTGATACCCTTCTTTAACTCTTCCAGCCTTGCAGAGGAAGGAGACCATTATATTGTAACTCTCCAAGTTGCTGAAGTACTCTTTCGTCGACAAGAGTTGGAAAACTTCAACTAGTTCTTCTCCTTTTTCATGCTTGCAGAGATTTTCACTCAAGTTGGTTAACGTTAGCAGAGTCGGCATTCTTTCTTTCTTGAGCATGAACCTCAAAAATGAAACTGCTTGCAGACAGTCGACAGAAGACACAGATCCTATCAACACATTGAGAACATCATCCTCAATTGGAAAATTCCCGCTTACAATCACTTCACCCAAATCTTTTGCTTCACATATCAGTCTCTCTGAAACTAACTGAAGAATAAATTCCCTATAATCATTAGCCCTTGGCGCCACCCCTAACTTCCTTTTCTTCTTCAAGATCATCTCTACATCAACTATGTTTCCCATCTCACGCAATTTCTCTGCAACAATTCTGTACGCCATAAAATCAGGCTTACACTCTCTTTTTCTCAACTCTTCCAAAGCACATATTGCATCCTTCACCCGGGACTCCACACACAACCCATGAACAACCAAAAGCGCAATAATCGACCCATCAAATCCCAAACAATCAACTTTCCTAGCGTCATCCAACAAAATCAAAATCTCACCTAATCCCATATTTCTGCAAGCCCACCATATAAAAACCCCAAAACCAAGAGTACTCAACCGAACACCTTTCTTAATCATTTCATCAAACACCTTCCGGGCACTCTTAATCATCCCTTCAGATGACAACACCGCAAGAAGCAAATTACAAACTTCAGGTCCAATCTCCGGAACAACAGATACAACATCACAAAATACCGAAAATGCCACATGGGTTCTCCTACCGGCGACAAGGGAACCAATGACCGAGCGATAAACGGAGGGACTAAGGATAATCTTTTGCACCCTTACTTGTTTTAACAGCTTATCAATGGAGTTGAATTGGCGGGAAACGGAGAGGGACTTGATAACGGATTGATAAGTGGCGGAAGTATGGGAGAACCCCGGTTGTTGAGACGCCCAGTTGAAGAACCCAAAAGCGAGGGAGTGATGATTGAGGAGGAACGGGTCGATAACTCGGGCAACAAGGACCGGACTCAGTGAGTCCCGGCAGCCGAGTTGGTGGAGGGTTTGCTCTAGCGACGGTGCCCATGGCCGCGTTGGTAGCGTTTGATTGGACACGGCGAGCAGTGCTCTGCTAATCACTCCGGCAAACTCAGTCACCGACCGTCTCATAACACCCCTGTGCGTGAGCATGAGATCGACAAATTTAAGGTAATAGCATTTCGCACCCTTAAATTACATCGAATTTGCACAGTCCGCTCTTAAATTTTACAAATAGCATTTTCCAACCCTCCAAATAGCATATCATTGGCAGATTGCATCCTCAAGCTACTGGAAATTTCAAGGGAAGTACAATTTTCACATGGTTTTTCGCTGCATCAAATTTTTTCGTCCACCATGCGTTCTGGTTTACACACAATCAGTTAACTCTCACGCTACTCTACTCAAGTCCTCGTGTTCCATATAGTTTTAGGGTTACATGCACATATTACGGCATGAATATAAACAACACAAAATTTGCAAAGCTCAATAACTCAAAAGAAACTACTAGCTCAGAACTCAGAGCTGCTAACTCTAACATCTAGCTCCTAATTCATAGCTCAGAGTTCATAGAAAATAAGATTGGTAGCACTTTACCCTATTCCTCTCTTTGACTCTGAATGGGACGGCGCGTACACTGTTTTCTAGAGCTTCATTTCCCCATGGTAAAAAAAAGCTTGATTAAAGATATAGAAAAGCAACTACTTCCTATGATTTTATCACTCTTAAGGCTCATAAAAAATACATTTAAGGAAACTATAGAAACTACAACCTTGCATTAATGACTAAGTACAAATACAAGAAAATTTGCCCAAGATTTGCACACAATATACACTATGCAACTCAAGGGCCATGGACATTTTTAAGGCACATCGAAATTGCAGTGGACATCCCCCAACTATTGGGAAAATAAACAACCGATCATGTTTCAATATTTCCCAGCAAAGCATCCAGTCATTGCCATGTGTTATACACTTTGCTGGAGAATTATTTCAGCATGATTGTGTGCGTATTTTCCCAGCAGTAGTAGGATGTCCACTGCAATTTTGATGTGCCTTAAAAACGCCCATGGCCTTTTGAGTTTCCCAGTATGTATTGTGTGCAATTGTAAGGTGAAGATGATTTCAGCGATCAAAACTAAAGTTAAATATCAACTCAGAATACAGCTGCAATACATTGAGAAACTGATAATTCCAAATCAGCAAGCATCATCGGTGGGATGACATGTTTCTTGCCGACAGAGAGTCCAGAGGCTCTGGACTACCAATTATTTCTAAACCATCTACATTTGCTTATGAACATGAAGTGAACACAAAATCATCGAACTTTGCCAGCTTTTGAGGTCTTGAATTATTCCTTTCACTCGCTTTTTGCTTTTCTCCCTTCTTACTGGAACATTGAATCATTTGATGGTAACGAGAACTGCAGCTGCTTGCTACAACATGATTCAACTATGCACCAAACACTACATGCTACATCATAATGTTGAGCGCTTCAGGTAGACCAATACCCCAATGCTTGTCAGAGCAACTGCTCCTGCAAAAATCCCGTAGTGGAGAGAAGCCGCCCCACCTTTCTCGGCAACTACAGTATCGGATGAGGGCTTCGTCGTTTCTTGACTTGAATCATAGTACTCCAAATGTAACCTCAAAATCTGGTAAAATAAGACATGACATCAGGAAATCATGATGGCGAAAAGTTGGCGATGCAACAGAGTGAATGGAAGCTCCGGTGTAAAAGAAAACAATATCATAACAAACGGATGGTATTTTTATCAGCAATATATCCACGCTAGTCACCGAAGGACACATGGGAGATGAAGAGCGAGAAGCATGTAATGAAAGCTGATTCACTTTTCCAAGATAGGGATTGGAGAAAGTATTCATGTTGTAGCAAAATGGTACCTGCTGACACTTTGAAATTCCCTGTACATTTACCAAGCTTAAGTTAATAACTTGCCCAGCAGGTGCTGTATTAGCATCTCTGCATTAGTGCAATACTAGAGGTAGTGTCGCGAAATGTCAACTCCTTTTAGTTTTGGCAACATAATGGCCTATGATAGAATTTATAAGGTTCTTGTAACTCTCTGTGTACTTCAATCAAGGAAGGTAAATAATTTGAAAACTGCAACTCATAAGTAGCAAAATGGAAACCTAAGAGATGTGAGCTGACATACCAAAGCAGACAACTCTAAGCCAGCTGCAAAGAAAAGCATACTAAAGATGCTGATTACTGTAACTATACTGATCCCACAGTTAAGAGGCGAAGAGCTTTGGCCGAGCTTCTGGTGGGGTTTGTGACCCAAGACAAGGGGCAAATGGCACATCATTTTGTAGAATATCCAAAGCACAATATCATGATAAAAGTTTTAGAGAACAATATATATATATATATTTATATACACATATATATAGACATTTATGGCTCTGGAGGATTTCAGATTCAAGTTGTCTCAAGTCGATCAGCATGTTGAATGCTATCAACAGAGACAATAACATCCTGCACTTTCTCTTGTTATAGTATCCTTGGTGAGTGAGCTGAATAAAAATTTCAAAGAACAAAATTTACTAGATCATCATCGTGGGAATGTTCTAAACTTTCTTCTTTAAAAGGTAAGTAAAAGCTCAATATTAGATCATGGATATCTTTACAATGTTCCTCCAATATCACCCAGCTCTCAGGTGTATGTCAACTCCCAGATTATTTCACAGTTTATCATATTCTGTAAATAAGAAAACATACAGGGAAACAACCACTCTCACCTTTTGTCCTGCTGATCTTGCATGGGTTACAGCACTAAGAAGATCTCCATCTGTTGTGAGGAGAACTTTATCACCTTCATCATCTTCATACTAGAAGATAATACAGAAAGGGCATTAAGAAACTTCTCATTGAAAAGCAAATAACGAGGAATTTTCTATATGCTTATATACCCACCAGAAGTTGGGGGCAACTTTGATCACTGGATGCACCCACCCGTTGCATAACAGCAGAAACAAGTTCAGATAAACTGTCCGTGCCTGGTGGGAAAGACAGAGAGAAGATTAAAGCATTAGAGTAAACAGAAAATCTTCTATTGAGTTTCTTCATTAAGCTTGAATGTATTCTTTTGCTTTCTTCATTGAACTCAATCATGAGATGACACGTATCTCCATATCAGGACCAGCAGCATGAGATAGTTTCGTGCCTGACAATCTTTCGATTAGTATATATGATTGTTTGTTTGAAGTTCCATTTAATAAAGCACCATCAGCAACAATGCGCTGTCTTTAGTATTGCTGGTCCCTATCGTCACATTCTGGTACATGCTCTCTTTTAAAGGACCCAAATTTTTAGGCCTCCACACAGCTAGATGATTTGATGGCACTTATTCATAAAGATCACTCTAAGAACTAAAGATAAGACGCTCCAAATAATCACAGATCAAACATGCGTCAGAAGATGGGTAACAACTGAAGATATTAGTGAATAATAACCATACTAGCATTGCACACTGACCAAAATTAAATCGGTGCACACGCCCTTTTTGGTCCTTGAATTTGAAAGAAAATGAATTCCCAAGACCAAGAGAAGGGTAGGCAGACTTGGCTTGTTCTACACCCTCTGATGTCGCATATTGGGGCATAGACATTTCACTGTATAAAAACGAGCAAGAAAGATCAGTATACAAACATCCCAATAATCAAGATAATTAACAAGAAAAGTAGAGTAATACCTGTGAGTGTCAAAATCATCCGGGGGCTCCAAATTAAGTGCTGAATCCCAGAAATTTTGCAACACTGTATTTGCAATATCATTACCAGTCCCGGAGCTACTTTCAACCTTGAGAGAAAAACTAAAGGAACTTAATTCTTCCCTCCATCAAGAAATATATACAACACACTACCATGTCCATTAATCTACTTTGTTTGCGTTAGCAAATACCAGTAATTTGTCAATACAAGTGGCAAGTTTCGGGGAGCTCATAATCCGACAAACATGCAGACAGTAAAGATACACTTATCTTGACAGAACTTTCCCTTCTCTATCCTAGAACATAAAGCAAAAGTGGAGAGATACAAGATCAGGGTCATTGTAGATAACGTAATTAATTACCCTTACAAAGTTAATGATGATCAAAAAGAATTTGTAAGAGCACTGATACATTTAGTTGTATATCAATAATGTGCAAATGCAGAAACATGCACTATATTTGGATTAACTTATTTTTCAGACTGAAATACATTTCCCTTGGAGAATGAGTGAACTCTGAAATGAAAATGCTTTTGGGAGTTGAAAAGTTGAACCAATTGGGTGCACAGATTGATTGGACATTACATTTTGAAAAATATGTTTGTTTTACTTGTTCTCAACTGGAAACAAAGAGTGTCTTTTTCAAAATAGAACCTTACTTTCTAAAAATGAGGTGTAAGCCTCTGAAGAAAGGGGTTGCAACAAGTTTTATATTCTTAAATGTTCTTGGAAAAAATTCAAATAGAAAATGAGAGAAACAAACATTTCCTTTTAGTGTAAATTACAACAAGTTCTCCTTAGGTTTGGTATAATTACGAATACCTTTGAAAATTTATAAATACCCTCCTCATATTTGATGAAATTATGTAATCTTTTAATGGAGGTCCAGAATTTTCAACTTTTTGCCTTGCTGTAATTTTTTCTTTTTAAAAAAAAATGTAAAAAAAGTGGATGGAAAATTTGAAATATTGTAAAAAAATTATCCACTTATTCGATGAAAACACTACAGAAAAATTTTAATAAATAAATAAAATTATAATTTATAGCCCACAAGGGCGTTTTAATCACTTCACACACAAAAATTGGATAAAAACCTAAATTGTTAAGCTGTCAGTAATTTGGGGGGCATTGGTAATCCTCCAAACAACGAAGGGTATTTGTAATTATGTCAAATCTCACGACAACTTATTATTGTATTTTACGCTTTTTTTATATTGAAAATGCCAAATAGAAAGATGAATCCAAAACTTAGCAGTATGTTTTATACACAGGTTGACGAGGACAGCATAAATTCTGATTGACATTTTCATCCCTCAAAATCAGAATATAAATATATATATATATATAAACCAGTACCCCTTGACTAGTATGCAGCCACTTCGGACAAGATAAGTATTCAGTTCCACGTCTGAAAGAGTCCTCTTAGGTTATCAGAACATTATTTCAGGACAAGAAAACCAAGAGAGTGCTTAGGATAGGGTATACATGTGAGTAGGCAAAGTTCTCATCTCACCAAGAATTGTTAGGTAGTATACACTATGCAGTTTATGTTAAAAAGCTTCTATCAGTAAATTTAGAGGTGTATCAATCACTAGTTGAGTACAAGTCACTACGCCAAAAATTTAAGGGGGCGTGATGTGGCAATCAACAGAAAAGAACTTTACCATAGAAATTGCTGCATGAGTTATCTGCAAAACATCCAGACAGGCAGCAATGCCTCCATCTGCCAAGAAAATAATGTTAAAAATTTTTGAGAATGGAAAAGAGAATTTAATGTAGTACTCACCTTTGTCAACAACAGGAAGATGCAAAAATTTCCCATCATGCATGATATGCAATGCCTCAAGAATTGTTGTCTCCAGCGCCGCAGATTCAGGGTTAGGCGTCATTACCTTGAGAAAAGGAAGTGGCATGAAAGCACAATAAGTTAACAGAGACATCTTAACCAACAACCATGATAATCAGGTGAAAGTTAAGGAAACTATTTCATTAGATCCATGAAATTAAATTTGTGAAAGGGGAATCACTAGTACTCTTCGTAGTCAAGAAGAAAAGTGCAGAAATAATCCCACCACAGTCACAACAAGCTCAAAATAAAGACCAAGGGGCGGGGGACCATAGACTGAGCTATGAGTTTCATGACATCAACAATTAGAGATTACAAACACACAGCAAATTAAGAATAATTTACTAGTCATGCATCCACACAAGTAATTCCGAAATGGGCAAACCAAGAAAACAACTATCAAAATTGCTTCAATGTTAAAGAAATCTGTCAGAAAGTTATATGATTCATCTGATAAAAATAGTGCTAAGTAAGCTGGAAATAAAGCCTCATAATAACTTTCCATTTAGAATGAGGGGCAAAAGCATAAAAGTTAGTCAAGTAATTGATGCAATATGAGAGAAGCATGCTGCATATTTGATAAGAACCATGAAAGTAAAAGAAGCTGGCATACCTTCTCCACTAGAGTTAGCTCAGGAGAAAGGTTTTGGGACACAACTCGCATGAGTATATCTTTTGAGCTGAAACAAATTTCCAAAATTTAAACATGAGCTTAATCATTTGCAGAAGACCACATATCATTTTAGAGCAAGCAAGTTTTCTGATCAAAAGATTATACGTGAGAATCCCCTGCATACTGTTTCCTGTCATAACAAGAACTGAATTGACCCGTAATTCACGCATTCTTTTAGCAGCAACATAAACAGGATCTTGAGGAGATACAGTTGCAACCCTGAAGACGTGACAATATTACAGACTTAGTAGCGAAAACAATGTCAGGGAAACTGTAGCATCACAGAGAGGAAGATCCTCAGCAAGTACAATTTACCTAGAATTTTCGGAGATGATAGCGGATAGAGAAGGCTTGAACATGCGTTCCCTAAGTGTTTCTATCAAAGCTGATGGTGCTGAAAGGCAAAGAAAGAATGAAAGTTTTTTATCAGTATTCGATGTTATGCAAACAGAAAGACAATACTAGACGATACAATGAACATGAAAATTTATGAAATGCTGTAAACTGCAAAAACTAATACATAGCTAGTATGAGCTGCTTTAAACTTATTATATGGATTAAATTGGCACTAGTCTACTACATTGAGCGTTGGGCTTAAGTATCTCCGAAATGCAGTTTAGCTGCAACAATTTTCCAGGCCAGTTTATGCTGAGTTGTTGCACTGATTTCATATAAGATCCTAGAAGAACCATAAGGATAGACAAGGCACAATCATCAATTTTTCTATTATATTCCTTTCACTACTTCCATTTGCAACAATGAAGCATTATAATGAACAAACGAAAGGCATGTCCCAGAATAGGTAATTTTTACCCTATTAAAGTTTAATATTTGCAAGTTCATAATATGCTGATGCAAAGTGTAAAGGATGTTGTGTGAGTCAACTCTACAATCACCCAAGGGCTTCCTTCATGCAGATAGAAAGAAAATGGACCTTACTGACAGCAAAAATCACTTGCAAATTAATCAACCTTCACAAGAATATAGGATTTGCAAGGAAATGAAGAACTGCAAGTCAGAATTACTTCTCTAACACTGAAGGGATAATTTTATTTTTCTTTGTCGTTTGGAAAAATATAGTTTATCATCCTAATATAGAAACCAATATCAATAGCAAATAAACATTGAATTTGGAACTAACCGGAGAAATTGCTTCCAAATTGGCGTTCTACACCTTCAACTGCAGCTGCAATAGCACTTCCCTGCTCAGCAGCCTTCTCCATTCTTGATATAGCATCATATAGGCATTTTGTGATATCTAACAGTGCTATAACTTCACCATTCTCAACAACAGGGAGGTGCCGGAATTTCCCTGTTAAAGAAAATAAATCAGTGAACAGTAATTATAAGTAACAAATATGTCAATAAAAATGCGAACAGTAAAAGAAGTAATTAGCAATGAACATTTGTGCTTTTGAACGAAGCAAAATATCAGCCGCATTTGTGTTTCTGGACAAAGCAAAGTATCAGATGAATTAGAAAGAGGAAGGGTTACAGCATCAAACCTGAAGGGAGGTTAACATAATAACTTGCTAAAGTTGGCCATTCTTACAACAATTTTAATCAATGCTTAAATACTTGCATGCACAGCCAAATACCTAAGCTCTAGTTCACTACCAAATCATAATTTCTGGGCAAACAGCATAGAAATACTCCCGAAGCAAACAAGGCATGGAAAATATCAACCTTGGACCATCTTCTGCAAAGCCTCAATAGCCAAAGAGTCTGCGTTCACAAAAATAGGATTTCTAGTCATCACTTTTGAAATTACTGTCTGCTCGGGCCTCAATTCCTCAGCTATTACCCTGGTTGCTATGTCCTGCGCACAAGAGTTTCAGTAAAATTAAATTGATACTGCTGCACATTCCATCTCAATAATTGCAAAAAAGCATAAGGATCAGTTTAAGTTCATCTCATTAGCATATGCAGCACCATCATCTTCGAATCCTTTCTCCGTTTTGCTTCCACTTAAGAAAACTGATAAACGAAAGAACTAAAAACAAACAGAAGAATGAAGCAGAAAAACAGAATTTCGTTCAGAATGCCCATGATATGAGTACCTTATCAGTAACAATTCCAGAAAGCAAGGCATTAGCATCGGTAAGCAGAACAGCATCCACGCGCCTGGCTGCCATCCTTCTACAGGCATCCAACACTGTCGTCCCCTCAGGAATTGTAAGTGCCTTAGATAACCGGAGTTTCTTCACCGTCCTCTCCGCAACACTAGACATGCATGAACACACGCAAACCAAACACAGTCGATCCCAGATCATATGGGTTCCATACAAGTTACCAATTGAGTTTGAGTAAACATCCAAGTATATAGGTACAGAAAATGACAAGTAAATAATGGTAACCGAAAGTCTATCAACTTGATATACTAGATAAAAAAACTGTTCGAACATAATGTAATCAAATGGTGTAAGACAACACATATAAAAGCATACACATGATCACTTAAATACACATACATATATAAGAAATCATAATAAATCCTAAGCATAAAAGTTCAACAAAATGAGACACAGCACAGGTCCAAGCACAAAGGTAAAGGAGAGAAGGGGTGATTGTCCCGTAAATGTCCATACTTCCATATACCATACATGCAAACACAATACAATCAAGAGATAGCACCTTCATAGAAAAGGCCAATTTCACCATTTTGCCCCATTAGAGAAGATCATGTATGCATAATCCACATTCAATCAAGGGCAATTTGGTCGTCTCAGTCAAATTCCACTCAAAGCAAGCGTTTTAGGGTGCATGCGACAAAACGACATGGCCTGCCAAAATTATAGGAGAAATTTTATGGTATCTGTATTTTACTAATTAAGCAGTAGCACCAATCCTCTAAATCAATTCCAATTCTTCAGTACCTTTTATCTAAAATAGATTACACAAAAGCTGCAGTGCTTCTCATCTCACTCTCTAATAATCAGTGTTCTTCCAGTTAACTACTATTCCAAATCTTGCATGTAACACGGGCTTCGAGCAAATGAACGTTTCCCACTAAAACCTCATCCTGTACAACGATTTTGACTTTCACCTTCAAGTCCCAATATACGTCTACCCAAACATATCAATAATCAAACTCAAATCTCCATCCAAAAAAACAAAAAAAAAAACAATGAACCATATATGAATAATATAAACAGGTAATCTATCTGTGGGAAGCTTACGAGTTGGAAGGGGAGGACGGCTTAGCATTGGCCCCATTACTGACGGAGCCGTTCTCAGAAGAAGCCGCCGACGACTTCTTCACGGAAGAGGAACTGCGCCTCTGGGCCACACTGTTGCGTCTCGGAGCCGGCGGAGCCGGCGGACCACTCATCTTCCTTCTTAATTATACGTAAAACAAAAATAAAATCTACGTCAATTATATTTTCTTATACCACCGCGATTACGACGAGCATAAGGATTCCAATAAATCAAATCAAAAGAGAGGTTAGGGCTGGAGCAGTCGGGGCCGCCCTATCCCTCTGCTCTCCTCCTCTTCTCGACCTTCTCCGATGAGAACCGAGAGAGTCAGAGGAACGTGGCTGCGTGGGTCTGGTGTGGGATTTCAAATGTGTTTTACTTTCGCTTTTGTTTTGGTTTTATAATATAGAGAGAGAGAGAGAGAGAGAGAGTAATCGTTGTGGTGTTGAAGATGCGAGTGTCTTTGTTTGGATTTGTTTATTACATCCTGCGGCTGTCAGCTCTTCTCCAATCAATTCTTTGTGTGCGTGTTTTCTTGTTAGTGTGGAGTGCGTCGTAGACTACAAATTATGTGTGAAGAAGGAAAACTCATTCCTATATTGTTTTGTTTTGTTTTTCCCTTTCGGGGGTCTCACGCTTTGTCTTTTACTATTTTGTTTTTTCGTTAGATCACCATCACAAATTTAACATAATTATAAATATTTTTTATTATTAAAAATTTTATCAATATTTTTATTATTATTTAATAAAATTATATAATTTTTAAATGAATGTTCGAAATTATCAATTTTACTCTTTTTATATTTTTAAAAATAAACAGTAAAAAATCTTTAGAAAAGCAAACAAGGTGGATAAAAAATTATAAAATTAAAATATCAACTTAAGTCCATAAAAAATTTAAAAAAAATTAAATTATAATTCATAATTTACAAAAGCATTTTGGTCAGTTCGGCATAAAAAATGGATGAAGGTCTAATAGAAGTGAACGGATTTAATCAGTTGTTTGACGGCCGTTAAAATCAGAAAATATTAACAATGAGCGAGTATTTGTGATTATGTCAAATTTCAGGAAAAATTGTTGTAATTTACTATTTTTTATTATTATTAAAGTGTTTTTGCCACCTTCGGTGTGTGTGCTTAGATTTTCAAAAATAAAATAATTAAGATTGTTTATATGAAACTAATTTTTTTGTAAAACTTTATAATGAGTAAATGAAAATCTAAAATACCATAAGGAAAATGAAGAAAAATAGGAGAGAGAAAAAAGATAAAAATATTGAATAAAAAAGAAAGAAAAACTTACTTGATATTAATAATAAATAGATAGATTCATGATAAATAAAAATATAAATAATTTATTGATGTAGTTTTTAAATAAAAATGTAAATGTGAAAAATATATGTGTTATTCTATAAATGGTCTAATTTACACTGGTTAAATTATAATTTATATTATCTATATTTTACTATCTACACTATTATTAATGGTTCTTACTTATTTTTTATTTTCTATTTATGTTTCAATGTTTAATTTTATTTTTTTATTTATTATATAACTTATAATTCACCCATTTATGTAAGCATACAAATATTTTAAAAAATAACAAAAAAAATATTGCTGAAAATCTTTATAAAGTACGACTTTTGTTATGCGCAATCTATATGTATTTTAAGATATTCTTTTGTTGATATGAATTTAATTTATAAAATTAATGTCTATTTATAATATATATATGCATCAAATATACCCTTATTGCTGGTTAATTTCATAAGGTGAGGTCACTGACACATGCACACGCACTTTCTCTCTCTAAGATGTTTTTACTATTTAAATTTTTCTAATTAAAATTCGAAAAAAGAGAAAATACTTCATTATTTAATAATTAATATTATTATAGTTAAATAAAGAAAATATTGGGCATATTTATTGTTATAAATTATACGACTAGAAATAATCATTATGTTAAAATTTTAAAATATATCAAGAAATAACAATTTATTTTATTCTAATAGCGTTATGCTCATTTTAGCCATTTTATCAATAACCTTAGACAAAAATACACAAATATTTTCTTACCTTTTGTCAAATGACGAGCTTATAATTGTAATTGCAACTGTACGGCACATTTAAAAAATAATACTTACACAAACATTTCCTGAAAAATATTACACTAACACCATCAAGGAATGTAATTGTAATTTTGCAAAAGAGATGAGTGTTTGTGTGTTTTTGGCACAATTTCAGCAGGTGTCAATATAATTTATCCTATTATATATTTATTGTATTTTATCAACAAAAGTTTATAAATTCAAGATTTACATTAAAAATTCATTTTGTGTAATTATATTTTATTTGTTTACAAAACTTTTGAATAAGAAAATTACACAAATAATTTTTAAAAATTATGTACACGCATAAAACGTATGGCACAGGTTAGGGAATAGTTTGAAATCAATACTTCTCAAATATTTTCCCTTTGATTATTATTTTAAAATTAAAAATAAAAAATAAAAACACAAACAAACAGTTTTTTTTAAAAAAAAAAAAGAATCATACATATTGTAATTTGAAAAGAAAAGATAATCAATTAGTTCGTATGTTTTAATTTGAAATAATAAGTATATTGTAATGTTTTAATATTGACGGGTATCTGTCGATGAGGTTTAGTTTAATTGACAAAGTTGAGGTCCCTATGACTTTTAGGTAATGGGTATGAATTCCATCCACATGTGAGTTTTTATTCTATTTTAATAATAATTATCTTTCTATTGTAATAGTTGCTATTGATTATTAATTATGATAAATTACAACTAACTCCTCTAAGATTTGTCATAATTTCAAATATTTTTTTATTATTTGAAAAATTACAAATATCTCATAAAATTAACGAATGGTTAACAAATACCCTTACATCTGTCGTGATAATGTATTTGCTAAATGAGAATTAATTTCAAAAAAATATGTATAAACTTTTAAATAGGAATATTTTTTTTTATAATTATAATAAATTTTATAATATAATTATGAGATAATTATAATCGAATAAAACAAAAAGGAAAGCTTACTGATAGGTATCCAAAAAATTATACCCACACACCGCAACAGACGATGGCTGCCTTTCACGACGAAAAGGGTTTCGTGGTGCTGCCGTGGAGCTTGTGATGAGGGGTTTGTGGCAGGCAGGGAGTCCTGGGGGATGCCCATCGAATTATTATTTTTATTTAGATAAAATTATATTTTTGGTCCTATAATTTTAAATTGTTAGTACTTTTGATCATGTAACTTATTTTATTTACACATTTAGTTCTTTTTTTCAACGAATTTAATCATGAACTTTGGTCCTTATTTTTGGTGAATTTAATTATGTATTTACAGTTTTGGACTTCTTTACACTATAATGGATCTCATATTTGGTCTTGTAACTATAGGTTTTTCTAGAACCAAATTTGTCAACAGATAATTTACCATAAAGAGACCAAATGTGAGATGCTCGTGACTAAATTCGTAAAAAAAAAGACTAAATATCTAAATTGAGTAAGTTACAGAATCAAATATGCTATGACTTAAAGTTATATGACCAAAAATATAATTTTATCTTTTATTTATTTATTTTGTCTTTATGCTATTTGTTATTTTTACAATTACCAGAAATAGAAAAACAATGTAGATAATTCAATTGTGGTTTTTATTTATTAATTTTGTGTTTTTTATATATATATAGAAATTCATTTCGTGTTCAAAATTGGCATTTTGCTTTACCAATGATCTGATTTCGAAATTCAAATGTATTGGTGTTTATTGAACAACATCAAGTAGGCCCTGATCGTAATTCTATTATGTTGGCAGGAATTAAAATCAAGAATAATAAATGAGATATGAAATAATATACCTAACATTTTTGAGTTACGTATTTATGAAAATAATTTTAATTGTACATTCATCATTTAATTTCATTTCGCTCATACGGTGATAAAACTTGCTATAATATTTATCCTATAGGACTAAACATGCTAAGTTCATAAATCATGGGATCAAGAATACAATATACTCTATTATGCAGGACTAAAAGTGCAATTTTTCCAATGAGAATTGCACGGGTCTCAGGGGAAGTTTGGCCCTTTTGATAACATCTAGGTGTAATTTTCTCATTTTAGACCGTACATGTGTGGTCTCCATATTACGCAAAATTCTTTGAAATTATTTCAAAAATATATAATGTTTAAAGTATATTATTTCAAGACAATATGAAATATATATATATATATATCATAATAATGACCATAAATCAGAAATTACTACAAAAACGAACAAATATTCACACGTACATGAACTTAGAATTTGGGCACCCTTAAAGTTAGGTATACAATTACTCTTCATTATAATAAAATTATAACTATACCCTCCGAATTAATGTAATTAATTTTAAATGACGTAATTATAAAATTTTAATTACATCTTTGTTAATGCGAAAGCATGGTTTTAGGAAAAAAATAATTATTTTTAATTTCATTATTTAATAATCATAAATTAAAGAACGGTTAGGATTCAATCAACACAACATTGCTTTTCTCCAGAGAAATTGAATGTAGAAAGGAAAAAAGAGGTGAATGGGGTGAGAGAGGCTCGAACTCTCGACCTCAGGATCACTCAATAAAGCTATGAGACCTACGCGCTAGCCAACTGCGCCACCACCCCAACGCTGTACTATTATAATTTTTTGATAAAAACACAAAAAATAACATTTTAAGTTTTTCTTCAATAGGATTTAAGCAATTTACTTGCTGTGATATTGCAAATAAGTAAATTACTCCTCTATATAAGAAAATAATAGCAACTTATCACCTCATATGTTTTAAAATAAAGTAATTTACCTCCCTATATAAAAAAGTAAATTACTATATTTTAAAAACAAAGAAAGGTAAATTGCTATTCTTTTTTCACATGAGAATAGTTTGCTTATTTATAATATTACAAAGGGATTACTTGCAAATTTTTCATTCTTCAATATATTAATTATTTTTATATTTTGATATCTAAGGTTAAAGTTGCCATTATTCAAACATCGATTAGTGATAATAATTATAAAATTCGATTACCAAAATAAATTTTGCCCTACCAATAAAATATATGTACTTGCAAGGGACGTTAGAGTGATTAAATAGCAAGAGAAAATAACTCATAAGTACCCGTATTAACAAAATATGGTACTGTAATTTACTCTATTTTCGATAAATATATTCCTCAAAGTACTCTCCAAAATAGGTAAATGGATTTTAATAATGCATTGCATATGTTTTTTATTTTATTATTTTGGGTTAACTATATTAGTAGGTATTTTAGATTTTTTAAAATTCTAAAATTCTACCCGTTTGATCTATTTTAAAATTTTTAGTCTATTAATTTATTGGTCGGACCTAATTAGGGCCTGCCTGTGTTGAGTTTGGATTATGCCGATTCATGGGTTGGGCCCGAGTTTAAAAATAAATCTTTTTAAAAATTTGGGATCACCTCAGAATTAGTCATATATAATAATAAATTAATTTTTATTCAAAAATTTTTAAGCTGGTCCATATCGATTCTAAATAGTGCAGCCCATTGTGCAGGTTGAAATTTGGGTCTGGCTTAGGGTTCATTCATTGCTAAGGTTATGTTTCCTTAACATTATTTTTTGAATTAAAATATAAAAAAAAAACACAGTATTTTAATCCATTTTAGAAATTTAAATTTTTACAAGTATTTTTCTTATTTTAAATGCCACCAAATAGCAAATAATAATTAAATACATTAGTAAGTCCGCATGAAAAAAATAAATCGGACAACAACAAATGAAACTATTATATAAATAGACATACGATGTATTCAATAAATGAAATCCAGCTTATTACTGCGGCCAAGCATATGACATGTATATCTTAATTTTTTATTTTATTTTTCTAATCTCAAAATATATTTATTTATTTTTAAATGGATGAAGGAAAATTTGAGGGGAAAAAAATAAAGAAAAATATGATATTACGATGTATGTTTTATATTACTAATATAAAAAAAAAAGTTATCTACACTCACAAATGACGGTTAATGACACTGCTGCACCAATTTTTTGTGAAGACACCCGTCAACTAATAAGATAACTACCTTATTCAATTTTTTAAAATTTTACATTAACTGATAAATTAATTTTTTTTTTCCTTTATTTCTATATTTTTTGAATATAATGTATTGTTTTATATATTTTACTCTTATTTGTAATATATTTTAAAGCGTAAAATTTTATTTATTATATGCATACAGAGACTGCTTGCTACAACTGCTAGTGATATAAAAACACTCTATTAATATATTCAATTTATCGGTATGTTAATTTTAATTTTTTAATATTTTATTATTATTTGTTTCATTATTCTCAACTTCTACATCGTTTTTTTTCTTCCACTATTGTTTAGTCAATTTTCAATATTTTATAAATCTAATTAATATATTAATAAGAATTATAAATTCTTGATGTAGATAATTGAGATGTCAATTATGAGTTATTGATATTAATTATCAACTAATAATTATTTAGATAATCATAATTAGGAAAGGATGAGCACATTGTTTTGTTCTCCATAGAAAATTGAATGTAGAAAATGAAAAGGATGGATTATGGGGTGAGAGAGGCTCGAACTCTCGACCTCAGGATTACTCAGATAATGCTATGAGACCTACGCGCTAGCCAACTGCGCCACCACCCCGCTATGTTGTTTCAATAGTACTGTATTTACATATACACTTCACCCAATATCTCTAGAACCCAAAACTTGCTCCATTAAAGAGAACACTCGCCCACACCCTGAAAAATCCACCCTTGCCTGCCTCCCCGCCCCGTCCCACTAATAAGTAATATTTTCAGTAAGTTATATCATTTCAGATATAAATAATATAACGTAGTTTTCTATATAAAATAAATTATGTAATACAGGGAATACATTAAATTAAAATTATTTTTTATTAAGTAATATCATTTTAGATATAGGCAATTTAATGTAATTTTTGATTTAAGTGAATTATAAAATATAAATAGTACATACAATTAAAGTTTTAATTTTTCAATAAGTAATATTATTTTTGATATAAGTAGTTTAACATAGTTTTCGATCTAAATGGAATAATATAATACAAGAAATAAAATTATCTAATTTTTTTATTTTTCAATAAGTAACATCATTTTAAATTTAAATACTTTGACATAATTTTTGATATGTTAATTATTAGTCGTTGATATTAACTGTAATTGATTTATTAGTTATATAATTATAATTAAGAAAAATGATGAGGAATGGGGTGAGAGAGGCTCGAACTCTCGACCTCAGGATCACTCAACAAAGCTATGAGACCTACGCGCTAGCCAACTGCGCCACCACCCCCTGTTGATGTTTGGTTGAAGGATTAAATATCTAGACGTCACAAATTTTCTAATAATTACTTTTTAAAGTTATATTTTATCAAAATGTATTGATTAAAAGCTACGATTTGCAGCTTTTTTTAGCCCCATTGCAAATTATTTTCTATATGATATATACATTTAATTTCTTTCAACCATAAGGCTACAGTTGTAATTTGAAATCAACTGCTATCAACATCTGTATAACCAATTATTAAATCACGAATCAAAATGGAATAATCATATTTTTCAGAAATTGATTTTTTCATCATTAATTATATAATTGTTAAATTAATTTTTAGGCTGAAATGATCATTTACAAATCTATAAACGGAAAAATCATAATATGTTACTACAGTTTGTTCGCATAGGATTCGAATAATACTTTTGATTAAATGAGATTTGGTGGGTATTTGAGTTGACATGTAAGAGTGTTCATTTTATCTTATTATGGGGTAATAATTTTAGATTTCAAATTTTGTTCCGAATATATAAAATGCTAACAAAGAGAATATATACTACTTGGTCACGAAATGGCAGAGGGGTTCTATGGTGTAGTGGTTAGCACTCTGGACTTTGAATCCAGCGACCTGGGTTCGACTCCCGGTAGGACCTTTACGTTGATTTTACACTTTTTCGTTTGCATGGTTTTCGTTATTTATGCAAAATGCAAGGAACAAAAAATAGAGGACTTGTGTCTTATCTTTCTTGGGCTGGTTGGATTGTGATTATGAGGATTTCTAATCGGCCCATTGCACTCTTCTTCTACGACATTTGATATATTTATACGTAAATCTTTATGGTTAAAAGATATTAATATAAAAATAATATTTAACTTATTGCATGTCAAATAATTTTTTTTGACTAAATTACTATAATAACAGTGAAAATATATTTCCTTACATGCATTCATTTGTGAAGATATATAAGGATAATTTTGTTATACAATGATTTATTTTTTACCTGTAATAGTTCAACAATAAGTCAATCGAAAGTAAATATAAAATTTTTATCCAATTTTTTTGTTCATATTAGCAAATTCGATGAAATTTAACTAACGGAGTAACTTATCTTTCAGATGAAAGCAAATCTTAGAGTATATAATACAAATTTTCAAATTACAAAAAGTATGCATATAATTACACCAAACATGTAAAAAGAAAAGTGTAATTATTCCATAATATAAACATGATATTCGGTATGATTAAGTAAGACATGGACCAAATTCAACTAAGTAAATGATGCCATATTCATTATTATTTATAATACGAGTCCTTAATCAAAAGAATAATTCCAATTTTTAGAAGAGTAAAATTGTAGTAACCCCTTATGCTCCGTTTGTTTGGCAGGAATTGAATTTAGAAAACAATGTGTTTGTTTTTATGTAAATATATAATATATATTACTATAATAGAATACAATATTCTACTCTTTATTTGGATGTTTATATATTGAGCACATCTACACACAGCCATATTACAAATTTATATAAAATAATTCCATAAAAATACAGGAAAAAAAAAAAACACGACTTAAGATGTGGGAGAGTTAAAAAAATGTGTGCTACCAACCCAACAGATAAAAAATAATATCTCCCTTAAAGGAAAGTCTGTAGTCAAACTTATCAAATCATCGTAATATGGTAGATTATTGTAATACGCTCAGTAGACAAATTGTAGTCATGTAATGGAGGTAGATAAGGAATGAAATGGTATTTTACCTTAACCTATCCTAAATTATGTAGTTTTGTAATAGTATAAAAAACCCCATTCAATTAAGAGGAGGAGATTTTTTGTAAGAACTCTAGACAATGTGTCGAACTGCATCTTAATAATATAAATACATCGACCTCACTTTTTGACGGCATCAATAATATTTAGTAATCTCCATGAAAAGGAATAGAAATTCCTACAAAATATTGAGATTTATATTTCCATTCCTTTTTTATGCAAGATTCCCTGGTTTTAGGATATGTTACCTTTCCCAAGTCTAAAATTTTTACCAAACCAAGATACATGATGCCCTGTAATTAAATTTTTTTAGGGCTATGTTTACTTCATGGGTAATTATTTTTTTATTATAAAAAAATAAAAAATTATATTAATATATATTTTTAAATATTATAATATTATTATTACGAGTTGTGGTTTTGCTTTTGTTATATGATTCTTTAGTTTGGACAAGTCAAGCTACTAGGTCGCTTAAGACCAAAGAGGTTCTATGGTGTAGTGGTTAGCACTCTGGACTTTGAATCCAGCGACCTGGGTTCGACTCCCGGTAGGACCTTCTCTTTTTTCTGTGTGTACAGATATGTAATTGATGTTTTCGTATGTAAATAATAATTTTTTTAATATTAATTGCCCTTAGAATCACATACGAATTAATTAAAAAATACTTTGTCTAATATATTAAGTTAAGAGATAAGTTTTTAACAATAATCAATGTTGTCATGAGCTATTCGTTAAGCTTTTCAACGGTACAATTTTAAATTATTATTATAACTGATGTTATTATAAGTTTTAGATTTCTAATAGAAATCCTAAATTGATCATAATGAAGTACGTTACACATCACTTACCAGAATTGAATACATATATATACTATACTTGTATTATGTACGTACCTCAGCTCAAATATAATACGAGTTTTGACCAATGAGATTATGAATTTAAATCCCGTCAATATATGAGTATTGATTTACATTAATAGTAATATTTGATCTACTATAATAATAACTATTGATTGAAATTCGTAATGTTATTATTACTGATTCCATCAAAAAAAAAAAAAAAAGTATAATACAAGATTTGTTTTGAGAACTTGAAAAGTGAGTATTAGATTAAAAATTAGTTTTTTGAGAGTTCCATATAGAACATAAACTTTATTTTATTTTAGTATTGGTCTCATGAACATTGAAATAACCAAACATTTAGGTAAAAATTAGGGTTCCAAGAAAATAAGGTAATGATGTTACTTAAAAATAAAAGTCTAAGAAGTTACATAAATTCTTACACAAAGTATTTGGAGTTAAAACATGTGAAATCATAAAGGGTAGGGGGGATAGTTCATAGTTGGAGGTGTTGGGGATGATTTGCTCCTTAGCAAGCAAGCATGTCAAAGAAGACCTCTGGCTTCTTGTACCCTGATTTGCATAGTGCCTGAAAACATCATCTTCATCATCAGTTTCTACATTAGAACTTCAATCCCCAGGATAAAGAACATTGATTTTGATTTGGAAGTTCCTATGTTTTTATGTGTATACACGTGGCACACGCATTCTATATGTGAGCAACAAGAACTGTGTGAGAGAGATAGACAGACGCGAATACCGTTTTTAGTAGAATTTTTAAGCAAATTTATTGGACTACATGTGACGAATTGTGGTTGTAACTTACTTGCAACGCTGATGCAATGTGAATAAGAAGTGATTCCGACCATGGCTTCCCGATGAACTGGAGGCCGATGGGCAAGCCAGATCTATCGTATCCGACCTGCCAATTGAGGAATTTTAATGATCAAGTTGTGTGTGGAAACTGGAAAGCAAGAGAAGATTGTAGTGAAGATGATCTTTGATATCATACAGGAACAGTCACTGCTGGCAGTCCCAGAAAGTTCCCTGCTATCTGGTATCGTACTAATGCAGCTGAAAAGTATTGGGCAAACGATTAGTTTCATTGACTTGAGACTTTGCAGGACTAGCATTTTTGACATGTAAACAATGATCAGATATAAGTTTCAAGTATAATTTACCTCCGTTTATGTAGTCTAGTTCACCGGTTTTAAGAGCATCGTCCTCTATTGTGTATGCAGTCACACTGTTTAAAGAATTAGGCAAAAGATGCAAAACGTCAAAAGAGTATAGGTGAAGTCATCCAGAAGCATGAAGTCTCCAATTAGCCTATAGACAAGACTTAAGTTGCAATTAGCCGGATATCTCGTTTTTCAGAATCTTTTCTCAAAATTTATTTTATTTGAGCATATTTGAAAAAGTTCCCCCCATTTTTTTTTCTTTAAATCTATTTCCAGCTTAAAATCAATCGTTATCATTAGAATGTTCGAAATTTTGAAAAACCATTTGATACTCATACTAAATCCAGAAAAGACATATCACATCAACAATGAACATTATGTTTTATATGAGAAACAACTCATTCAGACACACACATTGAAAGATGTTTTCATTTTTCGAACAATCACTTTTTCTTCAAATTATTCCTAAAAACGAAACTATCCCTCCAATTGCAGATTAAGTTTGTTATGTTTCCACGGAATCCTTTTATCTACCTCTTAAATTATTGAGTTAACACTACAAGAGAAAGAAAATTCAATTAAACTATAGTGAACTCAAGAAGAGAATGAATTTCTTACCCAACAGTCGGGGTAACGATAACATCTGCTACAGAAAATATCTTTTCATGGAACTGCAGTTGACGTTTCCTGCCAAAAAAAAGAACAAAAACTATCAACAGAATCCAAAGAGTATAAATTGTTACAAATATCATTAAATGTCTTTCATAAGTATGTTACCTTATTCTCTGTGCATTTAGATACTCGTGACTGTGGAAAGAACTGTACACTGAAAGACCTACTCGGACGTCCCATCCGAGCTCTGCCCTATTTCTGTTTCATTTAATAGCCCAAAAAATGTCAACATTTAACTCTTTCATTCAACTTCTCAATTCAGGAAAAAGAGATATAAATTGGGACGTGTTAAGCAGATAAAGGAATACTCACATATTCTCTAGGTAGCTAGCTATTGAATCACTACACTCTGATCCGATTGTTAGATAATGTGCCAAGCGCATGACCTCTATATCCGGTATGGTCACCTCTACAGACTATAAACAAGTGGATGCTCGATTATTTGTGCTCGTAGCCCAGGGGTTCAATTGCCTCAGAATACTGAAAATTGCAGATAGTGAAAATTTTGAAATTATGGTTGGAAGTTCTTTACCTGCCAGCCGTATTTGTCTGATAATTTTGCAACAGCATTAGAGCAGCACTCTCTGATATCATCACTGCAGTCATTGAACCACTGACCGAGCATGTAGAGATTAACATAAGCATGAATTGTAGTTCCGATTACGAGAAAATGAATTGAATGGTATTTCATGTTAAGTTGGGAAAAAAGGGAACGACAAGAATGGATCAGAACTACAAACCTTCCTGTATATTGCCATTTTGAAGTCGGAGGACATGTAGTTTGCAGATTTCAGCAGCGGCAAACCTATTTTTGGCTGGATTTTGTTCCCAGCCAGTACAATGGAAGCATTGAGTTATTTAACTGCTACATTTATTTTTCCACATCAATTGAGAGCAAAAACTAATTGTATACACTCAATTTCCTAACTGCTGCATATATCATCTGTTCCTGAGTGATTTTTCAGTTAACATATAGAAATTGATATGTGTTTAAGTGTCACAAGTACAAAATGACCAAACTACTCCGTCATTAAAGTTTAACTATTAAACTTTCCAAGGTCCTTGTTGCTCTCGAATGCGTTGATCTGGAGTCCTTTTTAACCATTGTGTATTTTGATTAGATAGCCCTTTCAAAAGTTGACACATGTATGTGACGTGATTGGCTCACATTGATGCCTAATTATAAATATCGTTATTTCTCTAACTTCCAAGTAACCAGTTAAAATTTTCTTCTCTATCTTTACTTTCCATGACCTCCTACATGAACTTACATACGTATTAGACTGTCCTCCAACAATCCTAACTGTATCTGTGGTTTCAAGTTCAAGTCCCACGAACAAGAATTCAAACACCATTCAAATTGAGCAACCAACAAATTTGACTCCTTTGGTTTGACCTGATAAAAAAAACTAGTTTTTATTCTCATTAGAGCATGAGAAACACCATGTTCTTACAACAAAGGAAGGAGAAATGAAAAAAAAATGCAACTTCTTTGAAATTGTAAGCCAAACTCCTTAAAAATTGTTTTATACCCCAAAATCTACAAGTAGATGTAGATGATAATTTATTAATTGGACACTTGACTGTGCAGCAAAGAACATGTAAGGTGGCTAGTACCATGGTAATGCCGGAGTGATCAGATGGAAGGCCACCACTGATAGCTGCATAACTGGAACATTGAAATTGTTGTTAAACGTTCAAGAATGAATAAAAGGTGCAAACAAGGTTAAGTAGGGTAACATAAAGAAATAAGTCAATCAAGAAAACCAACGTAATGAGTGCATCCTCGACTGTCGCTGCAAGAATTCCTACCATCCCAACTGTATAGTTTATGGGAAGAACCCTACAAATTAGCAAACGCCTAAGTCAAATTGAATGCAGAAACTTTTCCAAGAAACAATAGCGTAATACAATGATAGTGAAGTTTACCAAAAAATTGTATGATATTATAATAGATAATAAGCCGAAGAAAACATAATGCAGCATACCCGTTGTGTGGCACGCGTGCAAACGTTGGTTTCAAGCCGACGACACCACAAAGAGCTGCAGGAAGCCTTACAGATCCTAACCAAATCACAAAAGTAAACCATTAGTTTTTGTTATTTCCAATGGAAAAGTTCTTGAAATGGAATAGAAATTCAAAAGCACTTTCTGGACAAACTAAACTTTAGATTTAAAAGATTGTTAATTGCGTTAATCTCTCTTGAGAAATGTGTATTACTGACTATATCCTTCTCTCACTTAAAATTATAAAAATCTCCTCTCCCAATTTCCATGTTAAGAAAAGGGGGCCTATATGATTATTTCCCTTAAGATTATAATAAGAAAAATTAGACCAATATGCTTCTGGAAATAAAATATTAATACAAAAATTAACTTTTTAAACATAACCAAATGTCCAAATGGAATGGGGTAATATATAATATAAAATTAGAGAAGAAGATTTATTAACTTAAAAAAGAAATGTATACATTCAAGAATTATACCAACTCTCATCGAAGATCATCTTAAGTGAATGTGCAATTTGTTCAACTTTATACCACAAAGGGTTCAACGTTTTTCCAAGAATCCAACTGCTAAATCCAGTGTTGTTTCCTACTACTAACTAAAATTAAAATAAAGATATATGAAAGGTGGTACCTCCTCCATCAACACCAAGTGCAACAGGGCACAATCCGGCAGCTACCACAGCAGCAGATCCACTGGAAGACCCTCCAGTAATCTTACTTCTATTGTATGGATTTCTAGCAGCCCTTTAACAACCAAACGAGGATTAATCACGAATCTTTATGATCTACAACAGCCAGTTCCACAATTAACAAAGAACAAAAGCAATAAAAGAACTTAAAAGAAAATCATAAATCATCTCCAGTAACCATATACATTACCCGTAATGAGGATTTATTCCACTTATTCCAGCCCCAAGCTCATGCATATTCGTTTTGCCCACTATTATGGCGCCACATGCTCGGAGGCGGCTAACGCAACACGCATCGTTTTTACATTGTCTTACTTTGTGCAACCACTTTGTACCTCCTACATTAGCCAACTATTAGTACTCAGGCAAATAACCCAACTTAGTACTAGATTCTGTAAATTGAGTTCATCCAAGAAAATTAAACTGCATCGACCAATCACCAAAATAACTCCAACGCATCATACTCAGCTATCAACTTAGACTTTAAATTGGCATAACCTGTAGTTGGATATGGCATACAGTCTATTTCATCTTTGATGGCAACCGGGACTCCATCTAGGATTGATATTGGCGCTCCTGGAGAAACAAATATTAACAATACAAAACTTATGTTCTATATTCCATCCAGAGACAAAATGGTAATAAGTTTCACCTTTCTAACACAACAGTTTACATAGTTACATACCTTGTGCATGCCGAGCAGTTGATTCTGTAGCCTGCTTTAGAATATCTTCCGCATTGTAGTTAATAAAGAATGACATCTGCAGATGTCGATTAGATGACTCATGAACCGAAGCGATAAATCGATCTGCTACCTGTTCGAAACACAGAAGTTTCACTCAGAAATATCATCATTGCTTAGAGAACGGACACAGAAGTGGATGGTAAAAGCATATGGTTCGAGATAATTGTAATTTAGTATAACTCAAAGATGCGTTGTTCACATACGGAAACTTATATTTGATGTTTTGTCCATATACAAGATTCAGTTTATGTACCATTTTTGGAGTTGTTTGTCCTGAGGTATAAGCCCTGGCGTAATCCAATATCGTCCAGCGCTCGAAACTAAGTTGCGTACTCTTAGGTATGTCTTCTAGTGATTGAA